>NC_046620.1:21439138-21606638 GCF_900324465.2 Anabas testudineus
TTCTAGCACGGAGAATTCAAGTTACAATATTTTTTTATCTTGTTCCAAAAATATAAATCTGCTACAAGGTTTTTGAACATTAAATACATTTGCAAAACACAGTGTACAATACATTATATAATATAGCAGTTAATATGTCTGTTATTTGGATTGCCACATTGAAAATCTATCTGTTATACGTAAAGTATGAATAAAACGTGGCTTTTGTGAGTGCAAGATTGTTACAGACATTCAAAATTAACACTGTGGCTTAAGGTGCAGCTCTCGCATGGGTGTTTTCTATTTTGTCTGCTCCATTGTTATAAGTGAGAGTAGGATAAAGATCTTAAGATTCTTAATCATTTATGAAGCATGACCATTTTCTGAAAATTAAATGATTCAACTAATAGCCCCTTGATTATTTCAGAAATGATTTATTGCTAATTTCTTTATATTTTTTTGGATTTAGATGTCAAAACTCTGTAACAGTATATTCCTCCATGGAGTGCGCTGACGCTTCAGAAAGGCCTGTTTAAGTTGAGAAAATTGCAATAATTTGAACCATCTTATGATCTGTAACCTCTCCTTATACCTTGTACCCTCAACTGTATAGCTCAACACACCCAGCCCAGCAGCCATTCAGCATCACAATGGTAAAAATATAAGATCATGTTAGAAATACAAAAAACAAACTGCACCCAAACCATTGCACATAGACACTATAGGGCAGTAGACTAAAACTAATCCTGCAAACGTTCTCCACTTTTGACATTTGCATAATCAGTTATAGCATAATTTAATAAGAAGTCACTTAACGTTCACTTTTGCCTTTCAGGTGCACTAGGTCTCTTATGAGCAATCGAATGTAGTGACATCATTATACTGTAGGAATATTAAGATAAGATAAACTTTACTAATCCCTGAAGGTAAATTCACGTAGTCTTGTACATAAAGATAGTAAACATAGTAATCATCTGATTTATAGATAAACTCAAAAGTCTCTCTTCTTCCTTCAACCTCTCAGAATCTAAACAACCTGTGGCTTTAACACATTTTTTAATAATAATGAGATATTTTATTGATCCTCTTTCCTAGCTACCTTTATTTGTTTTTGATGGAGAGGTATATATGCATGCTAAGTTCCAAATAGTTTGTAGATGCTGGTTTAATTTCAGGATTGAAACTTAAAGATGAACTAATTCTGACTGTCTGTGCCTCATTTAAAGTTTCAAGCTGTAAGTTTTACCAGCACTGTGTGTATTGTCTTGTTTGTTTACTGGGTTAGCTTGTACGTGCCTAACCAAAATGGTGGTGTGGTAGAACCACTGCTGCAGCCTGTCTGGATCAAATGGTACTTAATCTTTGTTTTTAGCCTGAGCAGCACGCACATTTGACCGCACATGGGCACTGAAACAACCATTCATACAACTGTAAGGCACTGCTCAGACTTAGAAACCTACAAGATGACCTGCTGCATGAGCCTGCTACCTCAGGCTGCTATGGAACCCAGGCCCCCAGCCCTCGATTGCGCCTGATAGTGATGGCCAGAGGAAGCAATGCAGAAAATGCTGCTAGAGGATGAGGAAACTTGGCAAGGGAGCAGGCTTTCAAGCTAAGCTGAAAGCCAATAGGACCATTGACCTATCAGGACAAAGGGTAAACTCTGATAGGATTGCCATGATATATTATAGAGATATTAATAGCTCCCAGATAAATTCTGATATAATGACATTTTAATACTTTAATACTCTCCCTGTAAAACACAGAATTAAATTTTAAATTCTTCTCACTTATAAATCCCTTAATAATCAGGCTCCATCTTATCTTAAAGACCTCATAGTTCCATATCTTCCAAGCAGAACTCTACGTTCTCAGACTGCAGGTTTTCTTGTGGTTCCTAGAGTTTCCAAATGTAGAATGGGAGGCAGAGCCTTTAGCTACCAAGCCCCTCTCCTGTGGAACCAGCTCCCAGTTCAGGTTCAGGAGGCAGACACCCTCTCTACATTTAAGACTAGACTTAAAACTTTCCTTTTTTATAAATCTTATAGTTAGAGATGGATCAGGTGACTCTGAACCATCTCTTAGTTCTGCTGCTATAGGTTAGTCTGCTGGGGGACCTCTACTGATAAACTGAGCTCCTCTCATCTCTCCTTTCTCCTCTATCCATTCTAATTCTACCATTTCAACTCATTAACTTTGTGTCTTCTTTCTCCTGTAGTTGTGTTTCCTCCTCT
This sequence comes from Anabas testudineus, assembly GCF_900324465.2. Classification (NCBI taxonomy): domain Eukaryota; kingdom Metazoa; phylum Chordata; class Actinopteri; order Anabantiformes; family Anabantidae; genus Anabas; species Anabas testudineus. The sequence goes on from NC_046620.1 coordinate 21,441,352, forward strand.
CTGTCTCCCTCTCTCTGTACTTTTCTGCAGGTATCCTCCTCCTTGGAGCTGTACATCTCCAGTCTAGAGAAACTTGTTCAGTTATTTGGAGACAAAACCCCAACCGGCCAGACCCCAGTCTTAGAAAAACTCAAATTTGATTTATTGACTCCTTCCTGCTGCACATCATAGAGGTCAGAGTTGTGTTTCTCCTCCAGCCTCTCATCACCCACACGTTTCTGCAGGAAACTGAATCTGTGATCATAATTGTTTATGATCATGTTGTATTGGATGCACATTAACAAAAATTCTCAAAAATGTGCAAAAGCACATGACAGTTCATTCAACAGTGATGTTTTGAAGATGATGTCTGACGTGTGTTATGTCACATTAAATGTCACACTGCTAAAGCTGTGAGTGCCAGTTAACTGATCATTTTTACATGGTGAAATAGGCAAAGTCATCTCAAAGAGGGTGACACGTTGTCACAAATCCAGCACCATTAGTGTGTAAAACATGCTACAGAAACACATTTAGAACTACTACATACCCTCAGAAACACATTTTATTGTCTAACTTATTAATGTTTAGGACATAATCTACATCCAAATTCAAATTCGATTAAAAACCATCAATAACATTACTGACAAAACACAAACACTATGTAACTGTATATAAAGGTATTGCTTCTTGTTACTTGTAATGCCTTTGGCAATGGTAACGATAACTCAGTTTCTAATGACAAAAAACAGTTTTTTATCAAAAAGTCATAACCGTAAAGTTTAAACAAACACATTTCAAATTGTTCAGTTGTCCTTGGTCAACATGCCATTGACATGTGTTGATGAGTAGTTCCAAGTCAGTGTACAGACATTCAGTTAACTAACATATTCGGCAAGATTTTCCCCCTTGTAGGAGAATTCTGTGAGAGACGCAGAGCTCAAAAAGTTCAGTCCAGTGGTGGGATTTGTCTGAGATCAAAAGCTTAAAAAAGACTAGCTGAACAATGAAATGCTAAATAGACATACTCATGAAGTGGCATACTGACACGCTCACTAAACCATGTACCGAGGCTGCATTTCATCTCTCTCACTGTGAAACTAATACAGCGAGACTCTCAGTAGATTCCTAAGGAAAGGGGAAATGGCCTGAAAAGATTACTTATGAGAGGAAAACACAGAAGCATAGCTACAGTGCACTACACTTTATTAACCAGTGGTTGTCTATATATAGAATATTTTCTGTCTATGGTATTGTATACTGTGCTCTTTTGCTTTCTGTGCAGCTGTCATAACTAAATCAATGCCACTCACGTGCTAAAACTAAAGTCATGACTGATAGGAATTAAGCTGCCAGAACGCTGTGTGCATCTTTATCTTGGTCATTTATCCAAGCCAAGAGCAAATTGCAGAAATAAATTCATTTGCAAAGGCGACAACCTCAGACGTTTATGAGATGAAAACAGGAGCTAAATGTTTGAAAACACATGTTGAAAGGGGAAAAATGTTATTGAGCCTATCATAACAGCCAAAAAGGATCAACTTAAAAAAACAGACAGCCTGGGGAGCAGACGTGGTCCTCTCTGGACGGCCTCTGACCTCCTGGCCCTAGTGGCCATGTCATGCTTGCATGTCCGCATCCCTACGGACGTAACACAAGCATGAGACACCATGGTGGTGACTGCTCTGAATGTGGTATATTTCCTTGTGCTTGGACTGGTTGGTAAACGTTTGCACTGCGCTCTGCTTACTATTACTATTATTGCTGTTGTCATTATTTTTCCTTTTTAATTCATGTATTATAATATCAATATTATTATTATTTCTATTTTCAGGTGTTTTGCTGTTTTTCTTGCAGTGTTTCACACTCTGAAAAAGCTTCTTTTAATGCTGCGGTACAGTCACTTAAGGTTGGCCCTTTAATTGTTTGCTCACTATATTGTTGAAGATATAAATTGTGGTTGTCTTGTTGATTCCCAGACTTTTTCTGACATGCTTGTATCATCCAGCTGTTGTAGATAGCAGTTAGCCAGATAGCTACAGTACATGATCACAGCGGTCCGAGAGTAAGCAGAGATGATAGAACGAGTTAAAGTTCAAGCTAACATAGGTTACTGAGACTAACAGCACGCTTCAGCTGTATATGTCTCTGAGCTTGACCTAAGTTTTGAACTGCCACAGAACCAGAGGGAGTAAGTAATTAGTTACAGTTATTGTATTTTATGATGTATTCATATTGTATTAGTACAATTCAGATGAAAATATTGCTCCTTTTACTCCACTACATCTGTTGGACAGCGTTAGTTACTAGATACCTTTTGAAGATGTAGTCTCTAATAAACAGTTGACCAAGTACTACAGAGTACTGGCTGTTTTATTCTGGTTGAAGCAGCTGTCAGTGCATAAAGACCTTAAATCAGCTGCTGTATTGGTCTAAGTCTCTGCAGTAACACAGAAATTTGCCCTTAGATGTATATTCATTACTAAATTTCTTTCCCATATGTTTCACCATTGTATGTTTCAATTAAATGTGGAGCTTTACACAACCAAAGAACAGTACATGAACAGTGAATGTGTATGAATCATAATAATGTGATTGTCCCTGATGAGCAAGCCGAGGGCGACGGTGGCAAGAAAAACTCCCTGAGAAGGCAACAGGAAGAAACCTTGAGAGGAACCAGACTCAACAGGGAACCCATCCTCATATGGGTGATTACATGCTGTGTAGGCAGCAGTCCAGTATAACAGTTAAAGTCTTTTAAGTTAATATGGAGTCCAGTTAGTTATTGCAGGCAGACTAGTTCCATTCCTTGACTATCGAGCGTTGAGTCGAGACCTCCAAGAAACAGCTTCCGACGTCCGCCGAGGCCGGGACAGACATCATAGTAGCTTGTGACCAATCCAGTCTCCAAACGCATCCCAAAGGGCAAACGGTGGATCCAGGCGACGAGATCTCCAGCCAGAAGTTGGGCATCAGGACGAGTCAGACAGGTCCAGAGGGCAAAGGGTGGAATGATGTGTAGCTCGACAGAGAGACAGGAAGAGGGAAAAGAGAGAGGGAGAGGGAAAGAGAGAGAAGAGGAGAGATTGCAGTTAGTTGTATTCACAGTCAGATAAAGTTTGAGGTGAATGTATATTTAGTGTAGTGCAGCAGGGACTCCGGCAGGACTAATTATGACAGCCTAACTAAAAGGGTGGGTTCAGAAGAAAACACAGACATGAGGGCGCATTGGGATGTAGAGCAACCAAACACTTCACCATCAACAAACCTGAGTGATCAGTGAGAGTTGGGAAGACAGCATCTAAACATACCAGTTCACCATAATGCTCTACGTCCATGAGTCCTTCCCAGATCTATTTACTCAAATGCTTGACTAAATAAACAGGTTTTCAGCCTAGACTTAAACACTGAGACTGTGTCTGAGTCCCGAACGCTATTTGGAAGGCTATTCCATAACTTTGGGGCTTTGTAAGAAAAAGCTCTGCCCCCAGCTGTAGTTTTTAGGATACGAGGTACTGACAGGCAGCCAGCATCCTTTGAGCGAAGTAGGCGTGGTGGATCATAAGACACTAGCAGTTCACTTAGATAATGCGGCGCAAGACCATTTAATGCTTTAAATGTCAAAAGTAGTATTTTAAAATCAATGCGAAATTTCACGGGGAGCCAATGAAGTGTAGATAAGATAGGCGTGATGTGATCGTATCTTCTGGTTCGAGTGAGGACTCTCGCTGCTGCATTCTGAACTAACTGAAGCTTGTTTATGCACCTGGTTGAACAGCCAGACAGTAAGGCATTACAGTAGTCCAACCTAGAGGTGATGAAAGCATGGACTAATTGTTCTGCATCATTTAGTGACAAAATATTCCTTATCTTGGCAATATTTCTGAGGTGAAAGAAAGCTGTCCTGGTGACATTATCTACATGAGCTTCAAATGAAAGACTGGAATCTAGAATCACACCAAGGTCTTTGACTGTTGCACTAGATGTAACGGAAAGGCCATCTAGAGTTACGGTGTGGTCTAACATCTTGCTTCAAAGACGTGTACACAGCACCAAACACCAAATGCAGTCAGAATATCAAGCTCTTCAATCCTTCAGACAGCACTGCCTGAGAAACTGTCATGTTACTGTGATGAATATACTGTACGTAGTCAAATGGCCTAACGCAGTCCACCACTGCATCCAGAGATATATCCTAAAATTCTGCTAAGCAAGAAAGAAGCTGTATTTATTGTAAAACGCTGCGGAGTTCTGCCGGCCCAAGCTTATGTCAGATGCTCCAAAAGACAGTGGAAATGTGATATGTTCTGTCAATAGAGTCTATGTTTCAGTTTGTTTTCAGGAAAAACAAGGTGAAACAGCATGTGTTAAGTTGCAGGTCTAAAATCTTTCCAACACAGAATGGTTTTCAGCCCTATTGCTTTTGGTTCTTCATGCCAATAAACCAATAAGTTATAAGCAATGAGAGAAAAAAACAGCATCTAAGATGGTAAGGGCGTGCAAGCGTGCCCACGGCATGGGTAACTTGCACCTGAGTAGTAGAAGGTACCATTGACATGGAGATATACACTGGGAATTTAGTGAGACATATGCTGCCATTAAAGCCAAACATTTTCCCAGCATGTGGCTTTCTTATCTGTGCTTGTTGGATTTGTTTAGCTAGATTTCTATTTGTAACTATGAGACACATACTATACTAGGTTTGTTTGTGTTAAGCATTAGCTTGCATTATTATCACATCATTATCACAACAAGATAGATGTCGTTTAAGTTTCATTTTTATTGATTTAGCTTTGGCGTTCTAAGTTAGTCAAGTAGTCAATTCTATTCATCAGGAGACCAAACTGGGAACTGGGTTAAATATTTCTACTAATGTTGATTTAATTAAATTGTAAGGAACTGAGATGTAATAAGGTTACATCTTGCAGTGTATTGGATGTGTATAGTGATAAAAGTAATATATTATCAATTGTTTTATTTTAGATGACAAATACTTGTGGTTTTACCTACTGTAGAAGGAGATTGATCCAGACTGATGCCAGTGTGGCTTCAAAGAATCATCATCAAACAACAATGTTCATGGAGTGTTGAGAAGCTGAAGTTTTGCATCCAACAAGAATGGGCAAATATTAGTAGTTAAACTAAACAGTCAAGTGTCATTAAAAGGAAAGATGATGTAACGCAGTGGTAAATGTGATCTGTCCCAACCTTTAATGGTGTTGCAGCATCGAACTCTGAGTTGACTTATGTTTGAATGACATTATTCAATTTATGTTCAGTAAATGAATTACTTCTGGCAGGTTTTCATTGGTAGCATATCCTTCCAAAATACCTGTACAACAGATCACTGTTAGTGGACATTTCATGTCTTTCATTGGGTGGGTTCTGCAGGCGCACATGTAAGAGAGGGAAGACTCGCACAAGATTACTCAGCGTGGTCTTTTTAGTTTTCTGTCCACGTGTCTGCAGAACAGAAGCAGTGTAATAACAAGCTGGCCGTGCAACCTGGGCCCCGTGCGCCCCATGAATAATAAAAAAAAACATGTGCTGTGCTGTTTGTCATTTTATGTATGTTTCCCCAACAGCCATTATTTTATATATTTTTACATTTTATATATAAGAGATGGCAAGATGTTGTAGTGCTAGAAAATGCACTGAAGGATAAAAGTAAAATATCTGGTTTGAATTTACTGTACAGTATAACTGGACAGTAAATTCTACAACATCTCATCTCACTTAATTTTGAGGCATTGCCACTGGCATAATAATTACTCTTCATCAATAATAAGGCAGGGAGGCTCAGTTAGAAACCCCTTAGAGTGGATCAATTGAGTCCATAAGAAAGTATAGTACTCCAACTAGATCAGACATTCAGATTTATCCACAGAAATGATGACATGCAGAAACCAGGGTGGTTTGTTTCACTTGGTTTCTTTCCCTCACACTGTTTATTTCTCTGTGGTTGGGCTTATGTTCCGGCTGCTTTTATCATCATTGAGTCAAGTCACTGAGTCAAGTGAGAAATCAGTGTTACCCTCAAATTTTTTTCACATGACACAGACAAGTGACTGCAAGTCTTTGTGTCAAGTCATTTATTCATTCATGTATGTTTCCACCCACAGCAGGGTTGTTGCAAAGCTGTGTGCACAAAACGTCAAACTCATATTCAGTGGAGAAAGTGGTTATTATTTATCACAACATTATTATTTCCCTCACAACACTCGGGGTCAGCCCCACATTTTCTTCTTATGTATGAAGTCTTTCTTCATGTTACATTTCCCTCCTCCGGCCAGCAGAGGCAGTGTCCCCGGTATCTCTGTATTTTTGTTTTTTCCTGTTTGTGTTTTCCCTTACTTCCGGGGACGTATGTCGGCTGTTTGAGTGGCAGCAGGTGTGTTTTTTAGCAGGTGTCTTGTGTTTGTCATTACTGTGTCTTGTATTTAAGTTGGTGTCTGTCCGTCGATCATTTGCTAGTGTGTCAACTGTCGTCTTTGTTTGTATCCTGATCCCTCCATTCACCTTTTCCCCCGACCTCTGGCTTTTCATCCACGGTTTGTGACTTTCACTACAGTTAGTTTGTTAGTGTAGCTTTGCTTAGCTTCTTGTTCCAGCATTTAGCTACGTTTTCTTTTCTCGTTAGCTCCAGCTTCGGCTCTCTTGTTTTGTTTATTAATCCCAGTGTTTGCTGTGGTTTTGTTTGTTAGCTCCAGCTTCAGCTGTGTTTTGGTTTGTTTTTTGCTTTGTTCTTTTCCAGCTTTGGCTGTGATTTTGATTTCCAGTCTGTATTACGATTACTGTGTTTTTCTTTGTCAGTATCTAGTTTGCCTGCCTTTTGCAGAGTTCCTTAGTAGTTTTCCTCCTTTTGAGGTTTTTGTTTGTTCCTTTTGTTTTACATTACATTACATCTGTTCTATATTTTGTTACATATTTTGTTAATAAATCTTGTTAGGGGAAATCTGAAACTCTGTTTGTTGTCTTTCTGCTACTGGGTCTGCATGTTAGCCTGTTTGTAACAGAACATACTAGCCAACATGGACCGAGCAGAGAGGCAGCAGTTACAGACTGCGCTCCAGTCCCAGGGGGCCATGTTAGGTCACCTACAGAACCAGACTGATGCACATGTTTCGGCCCTAGCATCTGTTAGTGCAGTTGCGGACCAGGCTTTGTTGCTGGCTAGTTCTCCCTCTACCGAGTGCAAACTGGCACCTCCCGAACGTTTTTTCGTGGACGCTACCAAGTGTCGCTCGTTCTTGGCTGGGCTCAGACTTTTGTTTGAGCTCCAGCCAAATTAATTTGCCACCAAGCGGCGCAAGGTAGCGTACACACTTTCTCTCCTCGGCGGAAGGGCACATGAGTGGGGAATGGCTGAATGGGAGAAACAGGATGAGTGCTGTTCCTCTTTCGATAAGTTTGCAGAGGAACTGACCTCAATATTCAATCCTTCTGCCCATCACCGAGTGGTTGCAGCGAGGCTGTTCCGCCTCATCCAGGGTGCTCAGTCCGTCATAGACTATACCATTGAGTTTCGCACGCTGGCGGCCATGACAAGCTGGAAGGAAGAGACACTCTGCGATAAGTATTACGAGGGCCTCGCAGAGAGCCTAAAGGGCAAAAGTTGCTTATTTCTTTGGCAGTAGCAACAGGCCAACACTTCATCAAGCGGCAGACGGAGCGGCGGCTGGACCAACGCACTCGTGGGCGAGTTCGTCGGTGCCCGTTAAACTCCAGCGCTCGTCAGTCAACAGGTAGGTGCTGACGAAATATACTGCATGCACGTCCTCCCGTCCTCATCCAGTCCTTAGAGGGGAGCTGTTTGGATCAGAAACTTCGGTGGAACTCAACGTCTTCATTGACTCAGGTTCAGAGGGGAACTTCATCAACAGCAGTCTAGTGCAGAGCCTCTGTATTTGGACTGTGGAGCTGAGTAAGCCCATCGAGGTACGAGCCCTGGATAGTCATGTTATACATGTTCCCACTAGGTTGGTGGTGTCCAGAAACCACCAGGAGTTTTTGGAGCCAAATGTCATTTCTTGCAGGCATACGCCATTGTTGTTAGGACTCCAATGGCTCACTCTACACGACCCTCACATATGCTGGTCAGCGGGGAAGGTAAGAGGCTGGAGCTCTTTTTGTTTAGTTAACTGTTTACTTAGTTAACTCTCCTTCCTCCGCCAGAACTGCACTGCCTTCCATGCCAGTCAAACTGTCCTGGGTGCCTCCAGTCTACCACGACATCCATGAGGTATTTGGCAAGAGCGACATGTCTTCTCTGCCACCGCACTGCCCTTACGACTGTGCTATCGACCTACTCCCTGGTACGACCCCCCTTAGGGGTAGGATTTTCTCTCTTTCCAACCCCGAAAGGAGAGTAATGAATGACTATATCCGAGACTCCCTCCAGGCTCGCATCATCAGGCCCTCCTCTTCACTGGCTGGAGCAGGGTTTTTCTTTTTGGACAAAAAGGACAAATCCTTACGTCCTTGCATTGACTATCGGGGGCCTTAATGACATTAACATTAAGAACAAATATCCTTTGCCACTCATCTTGTCAGCCTTTGAACTTTTATACGACGCAGCGGACCAAACTGGATCTGCGCAACGCCTACCACTTGGTTCGGATTAGGGAAAGAGATGAGTGGAAAATGGCATTTAACACCCCCAACGGCCACTACGAGTATCTGGTAATGCCTTTTGCTTTGTTCTTTTCCAGCTTTGGCTGTGATTTTGATTTCCAGTCTGTATTACGATTACTGTGTTTTTCTTTGTTAGTATCTAGTTTGCCTGCCTTTTGCAGAGTTCCTTAGTAGTTGTCCTCCTTTTGACTGCGGTTTTTGTTTGTTCCTTTTGTTTTACATTACATTACATCTGTTCTATATTTTGTTACGTATTTTGTTAAAACTTATTGGGAAATCTCACTCACTGTTTGTTGTCTTTCTGCTACTGGGTCCTCTTGTTAGCCTGTTCTTAACACTTCAGTTTGCCAGATAATTTAGATATGGCAATCATTGCTTCTAGTGTTGCAAGAATGATCAAAGATGAATGGAAAAAGTATTGAAGGAAGGGAACAACTCATGGTCCAAAGTAACCACATTCTCTGTTAAACATAGTGGAGGCAGTGTTATGGAATGGACATGTATGGTTGTCAGTGGAAAAAGGTCACTGTTGTTCACTGGAGATCACCTAACTACTGAGAAATCAGAATGAATTCTAAAGTTTATAGGGCTATGCTCACTCCTCAGATTCAGCCAAATTTCATCTTTGACAGTTTGTTAATTTTAGTTTATTTGATTCTAAAATATTTTACAATTTGCTTTTATGCTTTTTGAAATACCATGAACTGCCAATACATATGGAAAGTGCTACTGTGGATAAATACATTCGACTTAACTTGACTTACTGATTCAAGATTAAGCATTGAATATACATATTGCTAAATTAAAACATGTTTGATGTGCTTGAGAAGTGAGGGATAGCCCATCTAGTCCAATCCCACAGAAGAGCTACTGTAGCATAATCTGCGGAAGAATTTAATGCTGATGATGAACAACTGCTAGAAGACAATACAACACAACTTGCTGTGTATGTGATCAGAGTCATCATGATGGTTTTAAGGATGGCTGATTGGCGTAAATACATTTTACTATGATTTCCAGTGATCAATGTACATGTTTTCCCTCCCTATCCATTTCCTGTATGTCATCACAGTTACATGTCATTAACTTCCCTTCCATAGTTGTGCTTCTTCCTGTCCGTCTTACTCTCCCTGTACATTTCTGCAGGTATCCCCAGCAGGAACCACATGTTTCCAGTGGGTCCTATCATCCTGCCTGTTTGTCTGTTACTTCTTGTTTTTTCTATCTCCACATTTAACCCCATCAGGTCAAGGCAGATGGCCACCCAGATTCCAGTGGATCATATCCATATCCATGACATGTAAGCAAAGCTCAAACCTGAGAAAGGAGGATTCTTTCCTGGACTAAGCAGTGTACATTCAAGTCAATTAAATTTCACAACAGAAGTAATCTCAAGGCACATTACAATGTTTAAGGTTTAAGACCTTACAGAGTATAATTATATAAAAAATGATATAGAAAACCCAACAATCCCAGTTGCTCAAGCTTTAGGCAACAGTGGAGCGGAAAAACTCCCTTTAGAGGAAGAAACCTCCAGCAGAACCAGGCTCATAGTGGGTGGCCATCTGCCTCGACCAGTTGGGGTGAGTGGAAAGAGAAGAGAGAAAAGAACAGCAGGCAACAAAAACAACAGCAAGTAGCAAGAACATTGGGCAGGTCAACTGGATTCTGGTGATGTACAGCTCCAGGCCGAGGATACCTGCAAAAAAGTACAGAGAGGAGGAAACACAACTACAGGAGAGAGAAGACACAAAGTTAATGACATGCAATGGTAGAATTAGAATGGATAGAGGAGAAAGGAGAGAGGAGGAGCTCAGATTATCAGTAGAGTTCCCCCAGCAGACTAACCTATAGCAGCAGAACTAAGAGATGGTTCAGAGTCACCTGATCCATCTCTAACTATAAGATTATAAAAAAGGAAAGTGTGAAGTCTAGTCTTAAATGTAGAGAGGGTGTCTGCCTCCAGAACCTGAACTGGGAGCTGGTTCCACAGGAGAGGAGCTTGATCGCTAAAGGCTCATTCCCATCCACCTCTGTGTAAGCAAAATGATAATGTTTTTTTTTTTGTTTGTTTTTTTAGAAAACCTAAAAACTTTACTTAAAAAGCGAATAACATATAGTTCTTGTTACAAAAGTTCTAAACATTTCCAACATCCACATACTAAAGAAACTGAAAGAAAGAAAATAGTTCCCCTGGGCAATGTTAATGTATATGTGCGGTGGTCTGGCCCACCACACATATATAATGCATGCACAGAACAGCATAGTCTGTGAGCAACACAAAACTGGAAATCACATCCTGGGTGCACAATACCATTAATGGACAGGATATGTTATTCTGTGGTTGAAGCAGCTTTGGTCTGAAAGTGGCTGCTTGTTAGAACACATCAGATTTTAGGAGAAGTTTGCAAAGTGATGTAAAGCAGTCTCTTACTGAAAGAGGTCAGTGAAGATTACCAGACATATTTCTAACAGCACTATTAGAATTCTTAGGTTATGAATTCTGCTTATAAAACTTGTTTATAACTAAAGTGACTAATATAATCACCAATATTTAACCTGAGGGCCTGAGGATCACAGCCATTCAATGATAATACAGTGAATTTGCCGTTTAATTTGTACACAACTGGAACTATTCCTCAGTGAGGCCAGCGAGCCTCACAGATAAGAAATGGCTTGTTGCAATAAAACACAAGGCAGCATCTGATCATTTACACAACAAACACTGTCCACTGCAGTGTACATGATTTTTGTGGGTAAATCTTCCTCTATCTGTTCATTGGAGAAAAGCCCCAGGCAACATGTCCAGTAATCTATCTGAATGTTGTTGGGCATCCAGTGGAACCTGAGGCACAGAGTCCCACATGGGCTAATCAACTGGTAACACTCTATAGACCTGCTCTGTCTGTTTGTAACAGTGCAGCAGCAACAACCCATTAAAAATGTACATAGCAGAAGCTACAGTAAAGATCAAGGACAAAGCTTGCAGTAGAATAATGTACATACAATAGATGCACATGGCACACTATAGACACCATGTGTCAGCTTGATAGAGGAAAGTAAGGAGTTACGGAAATATCTTGATTGCACTAATTACCTTAAAGGGTTGAGCAACTAAATATTAAGTTATGGGTACCATCATTTTAGTAGAGGCCAGTTTCAGTAGTTTGATTGCATGAGTAAATGTTTTGTAATTTGTTATTCATTTTGTCAGCTTCAAGTTATTTCAGTGACCTCTGTGGATTTTTCTTTCTTTAATGGAAGGATACCAACCGTTTTCTCTACTGCAACCTTAATAGCAATATGCACTACCGCTCAAAGGTTTGGGATCACACGAAATTAGTCTGGATAGGAAATATAGCATAAGAACAGGACAGAGTTAGAAACAATGTTTTTGATGGAAATGATGAATGTGTCTTCACACTTTGTCTTAATCAAGGAAAAAATCACCTTTTGCAGCGTGGCCAGCCTTGGACTTGGGCATTCTAGCTGTCAAATGTTCAAGATAATCTGATGAGATTTTACCCCATGCTTCCTGGAGCATCTCCCACACGATGGATTGGCTGAATGTAGTCTTCCTCCCTCCTCTGTCTTTTGTTTATATTGACTTTTTCTTGCCAATTCTGCCATGAAGTCTGGCGTCCTGAAGCCTCCTCGTCACGGTTGAGGCTGACACTATTTCTCAGATATTTGTCCTCCTTTTTGACTCCTTTTTGATGATCCCAGACTTTTGAGCAATAGAGTATGTTGTTTGTCCCTACATTCTCATATGACCCATGCAAGGATTTGTTGTAAAAGCGCCCTCATGTTGGGACGCAAATTGATTTTGTAGCCACAGTACTCAGTTTAAGTACCAACGATTCTACAGAATAAATTTCTACTCATTTACACAATTTTTATTTCGATAACCAGCCACCTCTCCTCCTTCCTCTACGTATCTGTAATTTGTGCAGATATAACACTGCAGGTTTTTTAATTTTTCCTCCATTAGTTTTTCTGCACCTTCCTTTTGCTTAGTTTATTTTTATTAACCTCTATTATTACCATCCAAAAAAAGTTCTTTGCTCAGCTTCATGCACAGACTATCAGCTCAGCTTCTCTCTCCGGTCCAGGGAAACTCAGAAGATGATGGTGGAGTGCAAAAGGGGGGTAAGAGAATTGATGGGCCTTTGCAATGTCTGTAGAGAAAATGAGTCACGAAAATAAGAGGCTGATCTGCGAGCTTTAAGAAAAGTAAAAAACATATATATAATTACAAAAATCAGAATTACACCAGCCCAAATGTGCGCTGGGAAAATGCCTGGTGTGCTCGATTACCAGTCCAGCCCTGGACATGGTTCTCCCAGCTGCTGTCACTGTAACATTGAGTTCATATTTTGCTGTGAGCAAATTTCTCAGAAGTGTTGTTGCAGAGAGCCACTGACTCTTGTTGTCATTCAAATAATAAAGTCTACACATTTCACATCCCCTTGTCACCCTCTTCCTTAATCCAGACTGAAGGACAGAGAAGCTCTCGGGTCTTTAAAAACCGCACTGTGGGTTTGTGCTGAAAATAGCAACCCCAAGGCATGACAGGATACAACGTGTGACATAACGTGTTTGAGCCTGTACGAGAGCTAACAGTCTGTACACTGTGTGCTGTGGACATGGTTTTATTTCTACTGAAACAGCATTCTCTTAACATATGTAAGTGAAAACATGAGTAATTAAGTTTGGTCATTTTCAGCTTTGTATTCTTCAAGTGTTTATCAGATGTAGAGCAGCTTAGCAGGCGGAACAGACTAAGATAAACTGGTTCATTGGTCGAGATAAATTCAAGAAAGCCTGCCAAAGACGGGTTCTTGGCCAAGAAAACAATTAAACCTGGAGCAAAAGATAAAGCAGAAGAGAAGCTGCAGTATAATGTAACATTAGGAAGGGTAGGGCCTGCTGCAGATGACTATAAAAATATTTGTACAAGATTGAATCATATTGAATTTGATTAGGTTTTTCTAACAATAATGGAGAAAAACAGATCTCTACAAAGTACGTTCATTTACAATATTCATATATTTAAAATATGCATTCACAGAGATCTGTGATGAGCTTTTTTCTGGTCATTCTCCCAAAAAGTGTAAACATGCAGTTGCTCTTGCTGCTATGAGAATGTCTCGTATCACTTTGTCTTAACTAAGAACACTGGTTTACATCAGACAAAGTTGTTTTGCATTGTGGCTTCAAACTTTTCTAGTCAGATTTTCTAAGATAAGAATTCTACGATGATTGTATTAGTATTTAGAGTTAGACCAGATCGAACTTCCCTCGGAGCAGCAGTGTTTTACTGTTCTCTTTTCTTTGTCCATTGAGATTCAGCTGAACCAGAGTGATTATTTCTGCATCCAGAGCAGCTCTGTCTGAACTAAAACTCCAATCTCCACATTATCACTTCAGTTCTCTCTCCCACAGCTGGCCTCTACCCAAGCTCTGCTACTGCCAGTTGAATAGTTGACTGAAGTTAATGTGGTGATCATTGCTTGAAATGCCTGCACACATGCTGGCCGCTTAGATTCGTTTCCATTTTTCCTTTCCTCTGTCTCCCAGCCTACGAACATGAAGAACATAGCCTTCTAGAGTTGGCCGCCCAATTTGAGTTTACACCTGTCTGCTCAGTGTGTGTTGCCATGTTTTCCCAAACTGGAGAAAGCAACAAAAAAGTGAAACGACAGTATTATTTATGTGTTTCCTGACACATTTAGCCACAAATCCACATACACAACCTGCTTCCTGCAATGTAAAGCTGCAGCTGGTAGACATGATGCAGAGAGCTGGTCTGTTGAAGAGCTGTTTCTGATTCGAATGAATGTACAGTACAGTGGCTAAATGATGTCCATGTACTCCTCACTGATGTCATTTAATTATCTCATCTTTTTTGTGTAGGTGAAATGACTAAACTGGTGTGTGTGTTTCTGTGTGTGTGTGTGTGTGTGTGTGTGAGTGAGTGGTGCACCGCCTGTTGTTTTATTTCCCCTCTGCCCATTGGCAGTGCAGTGAAACAGATTGTCAGCTCTGCATCCCTGCTTTGATAACGCAGCATTTGCAGTATGTATTTTTATCAGTAGCAGAACAGGCTCTGGCACTGCAGGTCTCATGATGTAAGCAGCTCCTGACATGGCACCAGTGGAACAACTTCATGGTTTGGAATTATAAAATGACGTGTACATTAGCCAGTGCATTCAAATTGTGCTGTAAGAATGGAGAACTTCATCCAAAAGGCTAAATGCATATATGGTAGAAGTAGGATACAATGGTGTTGGAACATTTGTGAAACCTTTGCATGATACACTTTCTGTTGAACGGACACATGCTTGTACAAATCAGAATTCATAGCTCCATCAGCGGTGACAAGTGTTGGGATAAGATGGGATAAAGTTCTAATGCTGGAGTGAATGCTGGTTTTTGCTTGGTGCCAAACGTGACACTGCTGTGTAACAAAGTCGAGAACATTGCGACCACATCACAAATAGGACACACTGAAAAGTAGCAGGGCGCATGAGGCGGATGGCAGAGCAACAGTGTGACTAAACATCAAAGATCTAAGGAGTGGAGGAAAAATCTGACGTCTAAACTCAAGTCAGAAGGTTGTCTTCTAAAAACGGTTCTTCCAAAAGCCATCTGGTTTATCTATGCAGTTACTCTCTCTCTGTGACTCTCCAATGAACACTAGTGTTGTTCACTGCTGGACTGAATAGTGGACTCATGCACATTGATATCAGCCAGATAAGCGAGGCCTTTAGTTTCCTAGACATTAACCTGAGGTTCCCTGCAACCTTCCAAATTATTACGCACCTGCTTTTATCGCATCTTTCTTTTCCTGGGGAGGTAACAGTGCTGTTGAATGTTCTCCATTTGTACACAGTTTTGTGGCGTTTTGTCTGGTGAGCAAATCTTCTTCCTTTTTTTGAGCCATGGCACACCTGTACACACCGTCCATCAGATTAACACTCAGATTTCTCTTCTTTAAATAAGGGATGGACATTCATTTGAACACCTGGCTCTAATTTCCTATTCATAATCTCAACACATCTCTTAAGTGTGTGACTTTTGTCTCACACATTAGAATGGTTGAATGAGTTTCCATGATAAATAAATGAATAACTGTAGTTTGTTTAATCATCTTTCATTATCTAGTTACAGGACTCGTTATAAGCACCATCAGTCCCAGCGTTACTGTTTTGCTGATATTCGCTCAGTTTTCACATACTCGTCCGTCGTCGTCCGTTGTTTGTTTGTTTGTTGTTGTTGTTTGTTTGTTTTTTTGTTTGTTTGTTGTTGTTGTTTGTTGTTTGTTTGTTGTTGTTGTTGTTTGTTTGTTTGTTTGTTCGTTCGTTCGTTCGTTCGTTCGTTCGTTCGTCTGTGAGGCACCTCTCTGTTTTTGGTTTGTTTGGTCTGCGTTCATGCAGTGTTTTTTTAGTTGATACTTTGTCCTGTTTGCTTCGTATGTTTGTTCTCGTTTTCCTGCCTTCGGCAGTGATTTTGGTTTGTTAGTTTTTATTTCTGTTAGTGAGTTGACGTTTGTATTTTTGTTTAGTGATTTCTTAGTTGGTACTTTGTAGGTTTTGTTGGTTTATTAGTTTGTCTTTTGCCTGCGTCACGGCAGCGCTTTTGTTTGTCACTTTGTTTTTGTCCACCATGTTTCTTTCAGTTGTTTGTTGGCGTTAGTTAGTTCCTTGTGTCCCCTGCCCTTTTCGTTAATAAACCTCCTTTTGTTCTTACCTGCTTGGTCCCCGTCCGTCTGTTTTGTAACACTTGCATAAAAACTGGATCACACAGAAGTAGAGAAAACTCGAAAAGGGTTCACAAGCTTTCAAGCACTGAGATGTCCTATATATGCTGTACACATGGCCTTTTGATGCTGGAACTGTCATACTACTGCAGGATCATTAAAATTAGATGGACGTGCAGTGGTGCAAGGGGTAGTAATGAAACATATACTTAGAAAATTAACTGGAGTGACTCGGATCTCATCATTGTGCATTGCAGTTGTATTTGTTTTGTTTTTTTTTTACAATTGTGTCGAGTAGTAAAGAGGGAGAGGTGCTGTTTGTGAGTGGACAGTTGCAGAAGGTAATGACAGTGGTGTTTCAGACCTTTAAACATAAATTGTGATTTTGTTTTTTTTTTTTTTACATCCTTTTTATTCCAAAATGCAGCTTATGTTTGCAACTATGCAACTATACACTCAACCTTTGGCCAAAGCATGAAAGTAAATCTTATCAGTCTGACCCTTCCTAATTTGTTTAAAGACCCTGAGGTTGCCAGAGTCTATTTTCTTTTCTTTTCTTTCTCATTTATCTCTAGGCAGCATTAGATTTAATGATCTTATGATCATGCTGCTCAGAGATTTGTGAAGTGAAGGATTCCAGAATTACTTACTCGATACTCCAAACTACAAACACGGATGTGAGGATGAGTAGGAGATGGTTGTTATTATTTTGTCACAAAGAAAATCGATGTGAGCCACTGAGTCAATTCACAGTGACACATTAAAGATGTTTGGTGTGAGAGTTAGGAATTACTCTTAATTGTTCACAAAGCAAAATGACCTAATGTGATTTACAAATGGATGCAGGACAGGACTAAGAGATGACAATTTGTCTTAGACTGTTTTCCTCTTAATTACAGGTTTGTGACCTCGTTAAAAGATACTTTGAGGGTAACACAGATTTAGTGTGTTTATGCGTTAGTCAAACAGGAAGGGGTTACGATGTAATGGCCTTTACAAATCTGAAGTAAGCAACTGCACATGCTAGAAATGTTAACTCACAGGCTGCAAAATCTGTCCAACGAACACACTACAGTAGCAAATGTGCTGTTTTATGCTGCAGTGTGCTGGGTTTATACTAGCTCTGTCTTTTGAAATGAGTAATTAGCAATAAATGCAACATATAATGTGACAGATCATAACTGCTGGTTTCGTTTTGGTCTATGAATCCGTTTTTTTCAAGGGAATGCAAAACGTACTGCTACTAAGTATTGTGAGATGATGTCCCTAGTGATTCTCTGACTTGTTCATGGATGTGTAGCTGTATGTTGCATACCCACTCCGTACCTTATATAAACCGAACTGCTGCTATAATGTTTTTCCAGTGTTCAGAGTTGCTGTGACATGAATAAATGAACAGCAATCCATTTCTGAAGCCCTCTGGGAAATTAAATGAAGCAATCAAAGATGTAGTAAATCAACCGCCTGGTAAATGGCCTTCTGCTAACTCTGATGCTATAGTTTTGAGAGGCTATTAGTTAATTGTCAATCCCTGCATAATAGAAATGTTTGGAACACAGAGAACACACACAATGCCAGTTGTTTTAACTAGTTTACTCTACATGTAAGAAATCTGTTTCAGTCTGATTTCATACTTACAGTATGGGACAGACTGGGATCTCCAGTAGCAGCAGGTAGTTGTTTAAAGTCTAAATGAAAGCATAACGGGCCTGAAAACTGAACTACACCAGAGAGGTGGACTGATTTGTGTCAGCACCAGGAATGTGTGTGCCTTTCTGTAAAGGGTTAAATACTGAGCCGGTACCGTGAGTTTCATCCCACCTGATCTGTTCACAGTGTCACGAGCTGGACGAAGGACTATAGGACTATATAAGATAACACAGGTCAGAACTGAGCAGTCAATATTTATTTAAAACAACAGAACAACAGTAAATCAATGAATGCAACAGTCACTAGATGGGAGGAGATGATGTAGGGTGAGTATGGGGGTCTGGGTGGAAACGGGAAGTGACGTCACAACCAAGATGGCCCACCAACGGAGAGCACATGGACAAAATGGAGGACAATGGAGAAGGTTCAGGAGTGTAACCAGAGTACCACAGGAGCACCATGAGAATACAGTCCAATCCAATGTAAAGTACTTCAATGTCTAGACCCAGTGTGGGAAAACAGGCTGGGGTAATGAACACATACAGTCCAAACAAAAATCCACAGAGCCAAACTCAGAGGTCGAGGCTAATCCAGGTCATACACGGTTAGGCAGTTCAGAAATAAGTCCGACAGGCAAAATCCACAACAGAAAGACAATCCAGGTCAAACACAGGAAGATCAAAACAGAAACAGAGCAGGGAAGGGAACAACGAGGGAGAACACAGATCAGAGGGAAAACTCACTGAACCACAGGGGTGGACGGGAAGCAGGGTCAGGTCAGGCTGGTCCAGTGACGGGGAATCCGGGGTAGAAGGGGTGCATGTGATCAAACTGGGAGGAGGAAACAGGAAGTTGTCAAAATAAGAGCATGGGGGGAAAGATAAGCAGCAACGAGGCTGGAATCATGACACACAGTACCGGACCTGAACCTGTCTCTGCCCGATTCCCCTCACCAGACCTGCCTGACTTGAACCTGCTTTCTGACCCGGCCTGTCATTGTTACTGTGGATTTCGCCTGCTGGTCTTCTCTTTGGCCCTGTCTTCACAGTGTATGACCTGGATTGCCCCTGAGCCCGGATATTAGTCTATTGGATTTATTGCTTGAACTGCTTCGGTGCATAACCCTGGACTGTGCTATCACTGTGTGTTTGGAGTTGGACTATTTCCCATTGTGCTTCTGCAAAACTGTATTACTCTCCTGGACTCTTTCCAATTTTGCTCCATGTGCTGTCCACTTGTCGTCCATTTTGGCCGGGACTTCCGGTTCACCACCATCAAGCCACCTCTGGCTTTGTGGACTCTCACATAAGTACACATACAGACCTCCAAACTCACCCGACACCGTTCCCTCCCAGCTGGTGCCCTACTGAACCCACTGACTTTATCCCTTGCACGTTTGTTAAAATAAACTTCAGGGTGTCCCCTTGATCTCACTCCAAATTCATCAGATACTGACGCATTGTCAAATTCTTTAGTGTTGCATAGTCTTTGCTAAATTTGCAAAGGGTATCTTCTGCTTTGTATGATGGCAATTTTCCACTGGGCCCAGCTGTGGCACTGTTTTGTTCCATCCATTGCGCAGCATCATACACTATTAGGAGCTTTTCAAAAGTAGGGGGCTGAATTTAACTTTATTTGTCTTCGTTTTTTATGATGTTGAAGGTCTTCTTTTTTATCTGCTTTATGTTTACCGTGTTTAACTTTTAGTTCCTACTTTGTTGTGATTGTGGCCTAGAAAGTCTGCAGCTAAGTCACTATGAATAACATTGATTAAGGATTTTTAGCTGTGTTTTAGTTGTATGCTAGAAAAAGAAAAGCCATTTCTCCTACTTCTAAGCCTACAGAATGTGAAAAGCACTACGTGGCTGGTATCAGCAGAAGCTGAGTGTCAAGAGTGACAAAAATCTGATCCGGATCGGATCATGATGCAGTTGGCCCAGGGGAAAATAGCTGTGAGACACCAAGTGAGAAGCATAATTCTGTGTGATTAGACTGTAGGACATGTTGCCTATCTTCAGGCATACAGTCACTGTAGCTGCTGTGCAAATCAAAACCGAGTGTCCAGCCATCTTTTTAAGTATTTCATCTTCATAGCAATACCTTGTCAATTCTTATTAATAATTATACACAGTAGAAGGTAGCATGGTGGTGTAAGTCCTAAAACTGTGGCCTCACTGAAAGACAGTTCTGCCCCCTTCTCCTGTGCAACTGTCTGAACACTAAGCAGGAATGAATGGGTGGATCATACAGAATGGTAGGGTGCCGTGTGCCATATCACCACCATCTGCCTTATTTCTGGCCTGTTCCATACCCTGGTTAGCAGACTAACAGACAAAGGTCAACGGGTTGGTGAGACTGTAGATCAAGGTTTGTGGCCCAGTTCAGTTTGTTGCACTCTGGGGAAGTGTGCAGTTCAAGTAATTCACTTTTGCTGCAATGAATCAAAGGCACGTTTCAGTAGACTGAGATATGTCTGTGTGTAGGTGTAATCTATAATGTGCATTCAGGCTTCTTGTCTGTGGGGCACAATGAACTTACTAGTTAAAGCACTTTGCATCTTTTCTCTTGTCGGCTTGAGTTATGAAAGCCTTTCTGTTGCAATATGCTGATTCAAACCCAAAGCCTTTTATGAACCTCAAGAGCTTTTATGAAGCAATAAATCAGTCTTCGTAAGCATGATACCATGTTTTCCAAGCTTTGTCATTAGCTCAGGCTCGTGTGTGCATGTTAATTATGACTCAGACAGATGTTTCATGCAGGATTCCTGTGGGTGTTGAGTTAAACATCAGGATTGTCCCTCGTGTTTGTTCAGGTTCAGCTCTGCTCTTTATGAAGATAAATCACCCATCTGTCTTATTTCATTACAGGCCATCAGGTCACTCCTGTCTTTCATGTGTTCCTGTGAGAACCAGCTCCATTTAAAAACTAAACACCAAGACAGCCACTCTCAAAAACCCCCTTTGAAGTTTCTAAAGCATAAATGACTCAGTCTTCTGGCTCCGCTGAGAGCTTTAGGGAAGACGCGTGGTAATTTATTTCCTAGTGTGTTGACACATGAAAGCATCAAGCTGTCAGGATGCAGCATGTGAACTCTCTTTCTTTATCTCAAATTGATTCATTCAAAACACACACATGCCCACACTTTGCACAGAGTCTCTTTGGAAGCACGAGTCATTTCATTGGTTCGGTTGGATGTCAGTGGATACAAATGCTTGTTGATATGTGTTTTCAGCCATACAGCCAGTTTGGTGTAGATTGAAATTTGTTGACAATGACTTCATAGATTGTAGTGGAATCTGGTCCCCAATGGTCCACAGAACATTCGCTCAGACGACTTTAATGATCATCTCATTTCCTCATGGTGCAAATTCATCACATATACACAAGTCAGTCATACCTATAAATACAGCTGACGGTGATAATGTTGTGGTGGACAGGGGTCAGCATGGGAAAATGTCATGCTGGCCATCGTCTGCAGGCGTCGGCTCAGTACTGTGTAACTACAGACCAGTCAGAATTCCCATGCTGACCCCTATCCACAAGGGATGGGCTTATTAGCGGGGCTTTAACTTGATGACATGTAAAAAATGTACAGAAATACTATGTCATAAAGACATTTCATGCTTTAGCATGTGTTGTCTGTCTTTCTATATGTAACAGTAAGTGTCATAGGATTAATAGTAACAGTTTAAATTGTAATACTCTGATCAGCCACAACATTAATATCACCTGATGTCGTGATGGGCAGGGGTCAGCAAGGGCATTGCTACCAGTCCTCAGTAATATAGTAAGTATGCATTGTCTACAGGTCATTGCATGACACACACATAAAAATGATGGCAACCGCCATATTAAAACTATTTGGGGGGATGGTGGCATCACAAATGCATCATAAATGCAAGCACTAACCCTGAAAGGTTTTGAAAAGTATTGGACATAACACAACTCCAATCCCCAGTTTCATGTGACGTTAGTATCATGACATTATATTCACTTTCAGTCACCATGTATCTTTATTAATTTACAGTGCCAACTTTCTTTTTGCTTTCAGCTCCATTTGGTTAAGAATCATTTTTTGTCTCCTGCTCTGTGATTGTGATGCTGTTTTATTAGAAGTTAAATGCCATTTTATAATATTATTTTCTTGTCACAAATACATGAAAAGACAATATAATTTGTCTTTCAATATATTTTGAACATTTTACACATATTATTTATTCCACCAGAGATTGAAATCACAAGACAAAACATAAAGTGAATAGGAGTTTCCATTTCAGTGCTGTCCAGCAGAGAGCAGGTCAGACTTGCCAATTTTTTTACAAAGACACACATTGCTGAGAGAAACTGATGCCAGCCTTTAGTGTTACTTTTTGCAAGTGTTTGTTACATATGAACCTATTATATTTCATTTTATTTTTCTTTGTTATTTTAAATCTTTCAAGCAGAGTTGGGTCCAAGTTTTAAATAACTGTCACCAGTCCAGTTTACAAAATCCCTGTAGTTCCTATCAACATTTCTCCATTTCTACTTTTGCTTATCATCACATGTTTTCTGTACTTGTAATTGTTTAACAGATCCCACAGGGTGACTTTAAATGTTCTTGGTAATGAAAATGACTTATTGCTCCAGCAGTAAGCACCAGAAGTTCTACTGCAGAACAGTGATGGAGTCAGGTCAGTGAGAGCTTTTTGTCCCTTTATTCAATCTTTTTAAGGTGATAAGAAAGTGGGAAAAAAGTAAATAAAAACAAAATAAACATAATAAAAAAGATAATAAATATAATGGTAAATTTCAAGTGTACATAGACGTATTCTACATTTTCACATAGTGAGGAAATGATGTTTACTGCGTCTTGCAGGGGGGCGCAACAGAAAATAACTGAGAAGCACTGCTTCAGAGGAAGAAACCGTCAGCAGAACCAGGCTCATAGTGGGCGGCCATCTGCCTCAACCGGTTGGTGTGAGTGGAAGGAGAAGAGAGAAAAGAACATCAGGCAATAAGACAACAACAAGCAGCAAGAACATTGGACAGGTGAACTGGATTCTGGAGATGTACAGCTCCAGAATCCTGTTCACCTGTCCAAAGTACAGAGAGAGGGAGACAGAGAGGAGGAAACACAACTACAGGAGAGAGAAGACACAAAGTTAATGACATGAAATGGTAGAATTAGAATGGATAGAGGAGAAAGGAGAGAGGAGAGGAGCTCAGTGTGTCAGTAGAGGTCCCCCAGCAGACTAACCGAACCTTTGTATATTCATGCACAGATGAAACAATGAGACACAAAGTCAGGTGTCTGAAGGGTTACAATAGAGACTACAGGTCATTCAGACTTTTAAGAAACAAGCTAAAAGGGTTATTTAAATTGAAAATCGTTTAATTATGGTTTCAATAATTCATTTAAGGTGATTGGTATTCAGTCACCACCTCTAGCCAATAACTATTCTTTCCACATTCCTAAAGGTATTCGGTTCCTCAAGTCCAAATCTCACCTGGTTTCTATCCTTCTGCCTTTCAGACCTGCACTCATACAACCCTCCTCCACCCCATCTCCATTTTATTATGTATGTATGCTGTTAGTCTGATTGTGTTATGACAAATGCTTTTTATTGTTTGTCATGTTTATCTGCGTTGGGACTAGTGCTGGATGTTAGCTGCTGAGCTAACCGGGCATCTTGACTAATGCTGCATACATCAGTGTCAAATCATACTCATTTCGTGCAGTGACTTATGTTAGACACTGTTTTTATTTTGTGGAGACTTTCTAGGTTCCCTGTAGAGAGTATAGTACCAAGACCATATTCACTCCCTAGATAAGGGCTGCACTACAGTATATATGTAGATATATAAATACATACAGATGCACAAACAGTGCATATATGTAAATACACAGAGGCACCATTCTCCAGGAAGCGAGGAATGAGCAGCTTTATTCGTAATACTGATACTGTAGAATATTTAGCTGTGCGGTTTTTCCTAAGACAGTGTGATGACTCAGTTCCGTCCCTGTCAGTCTGGGATCCTCAGCCAGTCTGCAGTCATCTGACCTTGAGCTTCAATCCCGCCAGCCTGCCTACTAACACATCCTGACACACTCTCAACCACTGAGCCCGTTGAAAACACAGCAGCTCAACTCACTGAGCTGCTGCAGTAAACCAACTTGAATTTAATTCATTCCAACATTTTGTGTTCATCAGCACAGGAAGTCAAGGCTCAAAGAAACAGGTTAACGATTTAAGTAAACCCGGAGCTGTAACAAGTACGACACATTGCAACTTATCAAATATAGATGGACTTTCATCTGATCTAAATACAAAATGGATTTATGAAGAACTGGAATATTGGATCAGAAAATGAGGCTCATTTATGGATTTTGCTGTTTCTCCAAAAAGGTAAAAAGGTCCCAATGCCAGCTCATCAAATACTGCAACCTGCAGCATCTCTTAGACAGCTTTTGTCATCTATATACTGACACACAGAGTTTTAAATTGACTCTGATATTAACCTCATTTCTGCAAGCTGAGATCAAAGAAGAAGAAAAAAATTGCTTCAACCCTGCAGCAATATTAAACGCTTTGAGCGTTGACACTGTCATTGCTGAGGCAGGATACTTATTTTATTCCTAAACAAGGAATTAAGTGGAAGGACACCCAGAAGTCACTTTAAGTAAGAGATTTCCATATTTCCTTTCAGTCATATTTCCTCAACAGAAAAAACGCTTTCACATGTGAATCATTGTTTGGAAGCAACATGGATAAGGTGACATGAAAACATGGTAACCTTGTCAATTCCAGCCCTCTAATTACACATTAATTACACAGTAGTCCTTCCACACTGTTGTTGAATTCTGAGCTCTGACCTCCTGCAGCTTCTGGTAGATGGTGCATTGATTGCATCCTTGACTCCTCTTTACATCCATGCACACCCTCATACATGCTTCCTTGCTCAAGTGGGACTGTTTTTTCTAATTCTGTACACAGTTATATTTTGTTTTAAGGTCTTAAATCTTACATTGTAAAGTGCCTCGAAATGACTTGTAATATGGTGCTATACAAATTCAATGGAATTGAACTGAGAACATGTTATAGAAAGGAAAAGCACAAGCACAGTTGGAACAACAGTTTTCACTTACTGAAAGTGTCTTGATAGATCAGTGACAAAATTAAATTGCTGCCCGTTTTGCCAAGTTGCTTGGTTTAAAGAAATGTGTAAGATGACATCCAGCAGTGATGGCGCTTCGTTTCCAGTTGTGAGACGGCCATGGTCGTCTGCTTCTGTGTTGTGTTCCATGCAGTGTAGGATTGCATTGCAACTGGATTATACCCCCTCTATTAATATATATAATATTCTAAAATTAGAATTACATTAGGTATCTGTGATTTTAAACCTTTTCATGGTTGTGCAACCGTCATAGCACAAAGATTGTAAATGGTAAATGTTCTGCACTTATATAGCTCTTTTCTACCTAGCTGATACTCAAAGCGCTTCACACTGCGTCTCATTCACCCATTCACACACACACACACACACACACACACACATTGATGGAAGAGCTGCCTGCAGCTGACCTAAGTCACTGGGGGGAACTTGGGGTTCAGTAATCAGGAGTTACCAATCCCCATGATTAGACAACTACTGTTAACTGTGACTTTAACAGTGATTTTTCCACGTGTTTATTTATTTTCTACCTTAACTGAAGTGCTAACCCTAACCCAGCTTTTACTTTGTACGTTTTGTAGTTTTTTCTAATCCACACTTTGCACACTCCCTCAAATAGCGAATATGTATGAATATGAAAGTCCAATAATAAAGGCGTCTTTTCTGTCTCTGTCAGGTTAAGACGTGAGACTCACCCTGTTTCTTCCAGCTCTTAGTTAACTACTTGTCAGTTCTCTCAGTGTCAGGACAAAACATGCAGCATACACACTCCGACAGCTGAATGTGTTGATGTAGCACTATGTCAGATTACACTACATCTGCTCGAACACAGCAACGCTAGTGGACTTAATGACACACAACAATCTTTAAGAGTGGGTGACTAAGCACAGCATTAACATTCCTTTCCTAACACATGTTCATAACTGAGCGTCACTCAATAGAGCTAATTTCAGTTATCCAAAGGAGAAGTTGTGTAATCAAAGACTGGTGGTCTGTAGAAAGGTGGAGTGGTCGGGAGAGAGTCCAAGGGAAAGGATGTCTGTGACTTCTGGACAGAATTATCGAGCTGTTTTGTAAGCAGCTTAGTGAGTGTGTTTCCTCTGATGGTCTGAGTGCAGCACTGGAGTGGGATCAGGATTTCAGCTGCGCCCTGTTGTACTACGTGGATTGACTGCTGATCTTTCTCATTCTCCCAGAAAATGTCAACTGCGTGTGACTAAGTATAAGTACACAGGAAAAGAAACGAGTGTCAGCTATTCACTGAAGTGTTCATGTTTTCCCTGACGTGAGCCTTTTGTGGAATTAGTTTTACTGTAAAAGTTTGGATCTGTGAGTAAAATCTGTCCAATCTAGGTCTCTGGTTTGTCAATATGCAAAATAGAACTGACTTTGGAGAGGTCTTTCTGTATGACGCTGTGCAGAGTAAGATAGGTGATCAAAGGAGGTCTGAGTAGGCTTTAACATTAACACTAATGTGGTGACACATGCACTTTTATGCCAAAAGCACCAAAACTGCACCATCATTGTTTCTAAGCCACACCTCTCCCACTGCATTTCCACAAACATGCTCATTTGTGCCAGGAAAATCAGCACAATCATACAAAATAGATACGTAGTAGATATGTAATAGACTTTCCTGTTCCACTGATGCATATTACAGTAAAGTAACCTACACGTTGTTTGCATCACTCTCAGGTCGTCAAAATCATCTGCCTACATCATTTTTCAATGATCAAATGAGCAGCATTAAATGAATCCAGTTCAACGTCCTGCAGATCAGTCTGCTCAGTTTGTCCTAGTCCTTGTTGTGGAATCGTAGACTGTTGCTTCACGTGTTACATCGTCTTTCCATCAGTAGCTTCATCACAAGCTGTATAATTCATCAGCTAGTATTTGCAGTAGTTGTTGAATTCTGCCATAATTCCAATGTGTACATTTATTGCTAGCATTTGTGCTGACCATCTAGTGTCTAAATGGCTTCTCAAACAGAGACTTTATATACACATGGAACAGACTGGCACAGAGACTCTCCTGAATGACTGTAAAACCTGCAGTGTGCACGCTATAATGAATGGCTGCTGGTGTGTGATGTGTGTGTAATATCTGTACAATCCACACTGACTGAGAAGTGCAGTAGCAGCTTCTATATGCCTGATACGCGCTCTCTGTTCAATCATTTCTAAACCTGCTGTCCATGAGCGGTATGGTGCTGTTCCCTTTTCAGCACTGGTATCGTTTTTGATGTGTTCTTCATGAATGAACTCACTGATAACCTCCTGCACACCTATTAAGTTTCCATTATCACTATTCACTCGGCTAAAAACATCACCACTGCGGTCAATATTCACAAACACTGTCAACTTCACAAGTCCAGCATCAGCACAGCGCGTAACATAAGCAGCCATGGACTTTATATTCAGCCAAGCACGCTTTTCAGTCACTATAGCCTGCTGTCAGTGCAGACTCACAATTACCAGATCATTTATGAGCAAAACAAATCACAGGTATTCAAAACCATTCCCTGGGTGTTTGTGTTGTCTTTCAGGGGAAGTGAAATCTGCGTCTCTTTTTTCTCACTTCAAGTCCCATATTAACCCAGTGTGTGTTAATGGCTTAATCGATGTTGGTCCAACATGCAGGATCGGATCTATACTGTAACTAGCAGAATTTGCAGTTGATGTGGAGTTGGCCTCTTGTGCCCTCTCAGCAGCAGCAGCAGGCGAAGTTGGTGGTAACTAATAACTAAGACGTCACTAATTCCCAGGGTGTTGTGGATACCTGTAGTGGAATTAAATATAGGCGACATGGGCAGCTGCCCAGGGTGGCATGTTGCCAGAGGTCAGAATGGAAAATCTGCTCAATAAAAATCAGAACAGTGGTGTTTGGTGTCCAAAATATTTGAAGGTTATGCCAAAGTGACTATAACCATGTTTCCAACTCTGTTGGAGAAGATGTCCAAAGAGATGGCAGGTGAGGAGATGGGATGTGAGGCATGATCACTGAGAGCTCGGCTGGTGACTTTGCCAAAGTAATATGCAAAGTTCACTAATCCACCAAGTAATTTGTGAAAAGCAGCCTTTTCTAAAACAGATATAGTTCCCACATGTGTTTGGAAATGATTGCCTTGTATTGGTGTGTTCATTATGAGTGCATCTTAAATCGTGCCAGCAGCCCTGACACTCAGCAATCTGTATGTTCTGCTGCCTTCGGGCTGTTGGCACTGCCAAATTTGTCATGTGGTCTCACAGCATCAGTCTGGGCTCAGACAGGATTTGTTGGCCAGAGAGGAGCAATGCCAGGAAGACAATTATAAAGATGCAGTGTACAGTTGAGATTAGGGAAACTAGAAACTAACATCCCACTGAGGATTTCTGTGGAGGGTTTTCTGGTATTACATAAAATCCCTCAGAGGATTTGATAAATTCTATTACTAATCATCACAGCCATAACAGTGACCCACTTCATTCTATGAAGATATGTCCATGATGTTTGCAGGCTGGACAAAAAGGCCTTAATAACCTATGTGTTAATTACATTTTTATGGGAGATTATACAAGAGCATCTCAAAGTGTTTCTAATAAAGAGAGGGCCAGATCTTTTGCATAGTTTTCCAAAGCACCAGACTGTTTCTGTCTTCTAACAGTAAAGTTACCAAGTATGTTTGAAATGATGTCATGTAAATTCTTATGTCACCCTAATAGAATTATTCATGTTTGGCCTTTTTACATATGACATATTACATATTTCTAAGTCTCATTGTTGACAATTTAATGTGTGAATCCAGTTTCCATATAGCCCCACTGTTATTCATAACACCATATAAAACATTTCAGTAAGCCACAGCGCTGCACAGGGATTTCCAAAGGGCCAGTGCTACCAACACTTTTTACTAGACTCTTGCAGAAATCCATTTTGTAGAGTGATGCACATTCTCAGCCTAGAAGCTTTTCCTGTCAAACTAAACTGCAGCTGCTTTCATAGGGAATGTAATCAGTGAATGGATTATGTTCCAGTGAAACATATTTATTTATTGAATGAAGCACTGCAGTTATTACAGAAAGTTAGATGCAAGAAGGTGATTGAGGTTGTGAGTGTCTCCACTGCCCATTCGTGTTTAAATCTTGCACCGTTCTTTGCTTCCCTTAAGCTTTGCCACTTGAGAAAGCAAATTTCCTCTGAATCTGGAGCTGATCAATATACGCTGCGCTATTAAAGTGACAAATCTCACAACCATACAATGCTCATCAAAAAATAAATTCAAATATTTATTCACTGATTGAAAGGAGCCAGTCTGAGCAAACAGCTTAGTACTTTCTGAAAACCAAAATGGTTCTCAAAGTACAGTAGGCCAAATAGTCAGACTGCTCTGAAGGTCACTCATAATTCAATCAGTCAATGTGACTGTGATAATGCAAAAGCTAAAAAAAACACTGATAATAATAATTAGAGATATGCCAGTGAAGTTTTTTTTTAACCCCAATTCCAAGTACAGTAGTATTCTACATATCTGATCCTAAATGTGGCTATAAAACATGTTATCTCTCCTTGGAGTTATACTGTTTTAGATTATGTAGAATATTTACTGATGATAAATGTTCATTAATGTTAACATTGTTCTATTTATTTCTGATTCAATTCAATTCAATTCAGTTTTATTTGTATAGTTTCAATTCACAACAGAAATCATCTCAAGGCACTTTACAGTGTTGAAGGTTTAAGACCTTACACAGCAAACTTGTATAAGAAATTATATAGAAAACCCAACAATCCCATTTGAGCAAGCTTTAGGCAACAGTGGAGAGGAAAAACTCCCTTTAGAGGAAGAAACCTCCAGCAGAACCAGGCTCATAGTGGGCGGCCATCTGCCTCGACCGGTTGGGGTGAGTGGAAAATGTAACCCTGATGTCACTGAGCTTTTTACCTACTTTCTTTTTGTCAATATCTCACTATGTTAAAAGAATACAACATTTTTATTGTTGTGATGTGAAAAAATGATGTGAGAAAGCCATCTTCAGCTCAGTCTCTCAAAGACCAAAGTTCTAATCTTCCAAATCAGATTTTTTATTCAGCACAACATCAGCATCAACTTGAGATCTTCAGTGATTGTACCCACAAGTCTACTGGAAATCTGGGGGCCATCACTGATAACTTTTGCTGACCCCATCTCCTCCATCTCTCAGGCATTCATCAGGCAACAAAGGTTGTCTTGTCTTCTTTAGCTGAGTACATACACCAGTTACAGAGAGCACTTGAACCAACAGGTTGCTCACAAAAATAATGAGCTCCTGCTGTTCCCACTTCATATGCTATCACAGCATTCAATAGCCAATATCTGCTATCAGCACCACCATAGATAAAGACTCAATAGGACGTCATCATGTGGGTATCGTGTATAGGTTAGGGTTAAGAAACAACATCGATTAAAGTAATGATATTAACTCTTGTTGTGAGGCAACAGTGTTCCCCAGTACACCACCATGCCGCCTTATAGTCCAGTCCTTGGAAATATGCCCAGATCTGATAATACTAAGCCTCAAAACTGGACTGACAAAAATAAAAAGGGGTTTCTTCTCTGCAGCTTGAAGAAGGAAGTTCCATTCTAAACAATGGTGGTCATGTTTGAGCATGAACCCTTCAGCCGTCCAATCTGTGGAGGTGGGTGGAGCCATGAAAACTACTGCTGTCTTTTTACTGAAAGTCAGAAAATGCTAAACAATGCAGGTGCATTTCGGGTATTGTAATGAATATCACTACGAGTCCGTCTTTTTTAAGCAAGTTTTACTTTGCAGTAAACGGATGCAGTCAAAAACAGAAACTCAACTGTTTTCTCTCCTCTGGTGGTTCTTTGCATAGTGCTTGTGTTTGCGTTTGCGTCTGTGTTTGAGTTTGTCTTGTCCGTTGTCATTTACAAAACTGAATTGAAATGAATTTATTGTTTCCACCAGCTACCGAAAATGCTGCCATCTCCTGGCACAAGATCTCGTTACACCCTCAGTGAGGAGCAGGTTGATACCTCCGTCTTATGTATGCTCAGTATAAAAATGGACCCGGGCTTGGTTCATCTTTTGTATTTCTTCATTCTACAATAACAACAAAGAGGGATCAGCTGCAACATCAGCTTCATTAGAGGCAAATGTCAGAACATCTGCAGGCACCCACACACACATCAACATCTCACATACACACTAACCTCACTTGCTTTACTTTATAGTGCTATTTGTCAGTGTACTAAATTAAGCACTTACTTCCACCTCCATTATTTAATTATGCAGTTTTCCACTTCTACCCTGCTTATGTCACAGTTTGGCTTTGCAGGGATCGATAGATAGATAGATAGATAGATAGATAGATAGATAGATAGATAGATAGATAGATAGACAGACAGACAGACAGACAGACAGACAGACAGACAGACAGACAGACAGACAGATAGATAGATAGATAGATAGATAGATAGATAGATAGATAGATGTAGTCAATATTTTACTATAAATAGCAGTAATGATTTCATGGTGTTAAAATAGTCAAGGGCATGAAACATATGTTTGTCCAGAATGGGACCTGCCAGTTCAAGAGAGTTGTATGTATGTATAGTATCAGTGATCTGTCAGAACCCATTCAATCTGCCTTGAGAGCATCTCACTTTGCTGAAATCTTCTTTCATTTAATTCAGATTCCACCTCTTTATGATTATTACTCAGAGGCTTTTTATATACTGCTATATTTATAAAAGTTTTACTTATTTGAAAGTACACGGTGTGTTTCCTGTAATAATACGGCATCAGAACTTACTGATGTGAATTATGGAGGACCCCAAAGCTCTGTTCTTGGCCCTCAGTTTTATTTACTTATCCACCCAATCATACACAATCACTGGTCACTGGACTTGTTTACTTAAATACAATGTGTCTACATAAGTTGAACTTATATTTCTGCTATATTCCACAGAACATCATTGCCCAAGCTATTATTTTACTCTTGGGCTTCCAATTTACTTAAAATTGTCATGTTTTCTTCCCAGTACCTAATGTGAAAATGAATAAACTCTGCTAAATGTATTTTTTAATACATTATTAGAGTATTATTAGTTCAGACTGAGTGGAGACACTTTGTCGTCTAATATTGGGACAAATAAAAGCTTAAAATGTCAGTTTTTACTTCACAAAAACTGACAGGATCAGGTTGACGAAAAATAAAAATTGATTTCAGGACCAAATTAACTGTAGTCCAGAACACAGAACAAAGAAAGCCTTAATAAACTGTCACCATCATACACGCTGATTGAGTTGGTGTAATATGACTGTCCCCTGCTGTAAAGATTTGATGTTGATGAGAATGGCTTAGTGTTGTTAGCCAGTCTGTCGTCTATTCTGACTCATCTCCTCAGCTAAGCTCCACTCCTCCTCAGTGAAGGATGGCAGCGGCGAGATGAACTGCACTGCTTGACAGGCCACTCGGTACATTCAGTACTTACTTCCTCATAAAAACCATTAGCTCATTGTTCTGACACCAGGATTACACTGGTATACATTTTTTGACAGCAGCAATATCAACATGTCATGAAGCCAAATCTGTGAGTGCTGTAGAGTATACTGCAGGAGGTTTGCTATCACTGAACCAAGAGCTGATGCTGTCACCTGTGCAGATGTGAAATGGATTTTCCCGAGAATCCTGGCTGAAGCTTAGATTTTCAGTTGGTTTGAGATTATAGGTTGAGCTGCTTACTCACACTATCTATGCTGCAGTCATCTGTAACAGCAGCATGGTGGTGATTGTGAATGGAGAGAATGGTTTGGCTGTGGTTTGACCAAACAGTGGAATGTGAGAAGGCCTGGCTGTGTCCAGCAGTGGGATTTCTGAACAATAACTACAGCCGAGCTTTGTGTCATCTATCGTCTGCCTACATTACAAAGTCACTCACTTTCACCCAGTCCCACACCTGCAGCCACAGCCTAACAGCAGCAGTGCAGCGTTCATGTCAAACAATGCTATTGGGACTGATACTGTTATTTTTTTCCTCTCCTCTCCAGTCGTCTTTAATTTCAGTAAACACACTGCTAAGTTTATCTATGTATCACTGCACTTTATTCAAGACCCTCGTTTAATTCACGTTTTCTACTTCTCCTTACAACAAGTTGAACCTTGATCTTCTCATCCAGTCTATAAATACGTCCTTTTCATGTTTTTCTAGGTAAAATTATGTTCCTATGCAATTAAACATCATTTGCAAATGAACTTCCTAGGATGTGTAATCACTAGATGAATTATGTTGTGATGCAGCACATTTTCTGAATGAAAGAAGCTGCACTTATTAATAGAGTATCCCGAGGCCAAGCAGCACATTTGTTAAGCAGAAAATTTTGCATTATCAACATTCAACAACAACAACTAAAGGGTAAAAACAGTAGCTGTGTAAATCCATATCTGTATTCAGACTATTCAGAATGTGAGCATGGTTCATGGTGCAAGATGATTTCTACTTACTATTACTTGTATCATTTTATACTGTTAATGATAAATATTACAAAGTACTACATAATACTTTAATTCTTTTATTTTTAATTAACAGAATTTTTGTTTAAAGCCCTCCAAAAATGTAACAAGAAAGTGAAAGCAGTGCTATGCAGTGTTATCATGGTCTATCAAGGTGCACTAAGAAAAGAGCAGCTGTTTGCCATCAGTCACGCTTCAAGCTCAATTCAACTTTCAATTCCATTCAGTCTATTCACGTATGCCCAAATGACTACAAAAGTCATCTCAAAGAATTTTAGTGTTTACAGTTTAAGACAATACAAAATATTAATGTATACAGAATTTTATAGAAACAGTAACATTAGAGATGAAAAACTCCCCTTAAAAGAATAAACTTCCAGCAGAACCAAGCTCAGAGTGGGCGGCATCTGCCTCAACTGGTTAGGTTGGGTGGAAAGAGGAGAGAGAACAGAACAGGTTATTATCATTAGGCCTACTAGCTGCCACCCAGCCTCAAGGTCGTCTGTTTCCTTGTCTGACCTGTGCTGTTTCTGTCTTTTTTAGCATTTCATTAACATTATTTTATCTGAGGACATGCCTCTGCATCCTCTTAATCAGAAAGGATAATGCTTTTAATGTACAGCACTACAATACGTCAGACATGATGATGGGAAATGTCAGTGCTTGTAATTCTTCTATTGCTATCAATTTTCCAGCCCTGGTCATAGATTCTTGTAGATGTAAGGTGTGAGGTTAAACCTCAATATGACATCTCCTCTTAGCTCTTTACCAACTACTAAGTAAATAAGCATTAAGCTGCTAAATGCTCTGTCTGAACAGGTAGTGTAGCTTTATCGAAGCCTTTCTGCTCTAACAAGCTTCTTTTTATCAGGGAATGTGGTTGATGAGAGCTCTGTCACAGGCAACTAAACCAATGTGTGTCAGACAGTGATAAATATTCACTGTCCCAGTTGTTATTAGTTAGTGATTGTTGGAATTTAAATAATCCAGGACAACACTTCCTGGATCCTCATCTTTGTCCCTGTTTTTTTTTTTAAAGAAAACAAATGTACTTTGCATTTGTGTGAATTGTAAAATCCAAAAATGATCTTCAGCTCATTATTTTCTACAGAAATCATTATGGAGACAATGTGTGCATCGTTTAGTGCATCATTACAGGGGGGTAATACAAGACAGCTAGAACATTAGACAAAGTACACCAGTATAATTTAAGACTGGTCAACAATCCAAACCAGCAAACAGGTAAAATCTTGATTTCAAAGTCACAGTTTGCATGCATGTGTGTCCAGACTCATTTTAAACAGTTCATCTATGAGTCCAAGTAAATGTTTGCACCAGATGTGTTAAAGTTCTTGACATATTGTGTTGTCCAAAGCATTCCCAGCTGAGATAAAGTGAGCAATTCACTGTTTCCATTTGAGTAAGTCTTACCTGCAGACCTTTAGTGGGCACTGGAGCTGATAGAGTGTGTGATAACTGGCTCTTGAAACACCTAAATAGTTGGTTGGACATTAAGTCAAACACTTGGATAATGTGAGGTTAATGCTGCCACTTGGACAAAGTTTAAAATTCCCTTTTATTACAACATTCACATTGTATGTGACACTCAACAATGTAACACTAATCCTTTTGTAAAATCAAACTATTGAGTGCAAAGAGCCAACTCATCGTGATCATTGCTCTTTAGTTAGTAGAGCTAGTCTTCCTGTCACTGTAAATCACAGTCAGGATTCACTTGATGCAAGTCTCCCTGTTCCCACTCACGACTTAATGGGAGTTTCCCTCTTTGATCCATGTGACATTTTCTAGCAGTGAGATGAAAAGTGAGGACACTCAAAGAAAAAGACTCCCAGTTATCTGCTTTCCTTTTATAGGACTGTGCATCAGCAGCCCACCCCATGATAAAGAGAATGTTAGAGGTAAAATGGGGAGATTATATGTGTCAGTGGAGTGATAAATGGAGATATTTCTAAAGAGTTGTTGCTGTTGTTACATAGCAATCCTGTGTTGTTGGGGCTAAAAATATTTGTTCAGTGCCTGTCTAATGTCAAAATGAGAACATATCTAAGTGTTGTTCTTTGCTTTAACTGCTGATTGTTATCCACAGAGTGCTCAGGTCCCACTGGGGAAAACTCACTCTCCACAGAGCCAACTCGCACATGACGTGTACTCCTCTACTGCGGAGCTCTGCAAACTTTTACCTCACATCATCATCGCTGACTGCAGGCTGATCTAGCAGTGAAGGCCAGTGGACATTGCCTAGTTAAGCACAGTCAAATAAAATTGGGCATGAAGGGATGATTATCTAGGCCAGGGTGATCCTAGTGTGTGCAAATGACAATACATGCACTCGTGTATCACATCACATGGTCAGTTGTGTTACACTGCCTGTCTGTGAACATCAACACTGACACTGTTAAGATCACAGGAAGGAAGCTTGTGAAGAAAAGCACTGCTATCACTAGTGAGATCTGAGAGAGATTACACTCCTGCTGATACTGTACAGTTTAATGAAATAATTGGAGTATTAAACTCAGCACTAGCTAACTAACAAAACTTTACAAGTAATTTACAAAAACTATAGGAGTGTCACATACGAGCATGTGCATGTGTGGTGGAGAGAGCTGCAGAGAAACATTGAAGAAGAAGAACACCTGCATATTACAAACAGAACAAGACACAACACTGAACCTACTTTTATACCAAATCATAAGCCCCTTACTTGTTACCAATTAACTTGCTAACTTATCGCTGTGATTTGAATGTTTTATGTGTAGCAAGTATATATATATATATATATATATATATATGTGTGTGTGTATGTATATATATATACATATACATATACATACACATAATATTTATATATGCTTCTATCCTAACTTTTTTGGAGGGTATTGCAGCATCTAACTTTTAAGCAATTTACTTACAATACAATGAAGTTGATCGCTAAAAACACTAAAAATCTTTTAAAAATAAGGGTTCAATATATGACAGAGGTTAGTCCAACTGTTTTTGGAGATGGAGATGTATCCAATAAAATTACACCTATTAATGAATGTGCTTGTATTTGCATTTAAGTACTTACATGTCTGTTTCTGATGTTATTGTTTGGACTGAGCTGTGTAGTTTGTAGTGAACTGTGAAGAGGCAACAGGAAATATAGAAAACATGCAACAAAGGACCCCAAACCAAAACAGGGACCTTGCAGTTAACCAAGGTTTTTTGTTCCTACATTGTACATTCAAATATACAATATGGAACAGACCATACATTCCTCAAACCAATAGTGAAATGTAATAATTAACACACTGAGGGACTGATAACAATTATAACAAGAAACTATGTCCAAACTGAGTTGTGTGATAAATTCCAATTAGGACAATAAAAAAATGAAAAGCTGGAACAGAGAGAACAATAAAACATGTCTAAGCTTTTCTGTAACTGTGTGTGTGTGATTCAAATATTAATACTGCATGTCAATTTAGGCCTCTTCCTGAGGACGTCCTTCATTCATCCAGTAAATTCTTATGTTTCTACACCAGCGTCTTGCCTCTTGCAGACCAGTACTCTGTGACTGATGTGCTCACTGACTGAGCTCTTCCTCTTCATCGGCATCTGTGCATATGCTGAAGTTGTGTTAATGGGAAGATTATGTTCTGATCTGTGTTTATGTTTGCAAATGTTGACAGGAGATTATGTTTACAGCTCAGCATATCTGTCCATTTATAGGTTTTAGTTTGCGTTTTGTGTGTGGCTAGTGTGAAAAGGCTGTGAGGCGCTGGCTTGTTTACATCTTTCAAGAGGGTTGGAGTCATGAATCTGCTCCTGAGCTGCCAAGGCAGGAGGGAGGGGAGCTAGGGGAGAAGAGAGGCAGTCATTTTGTGATTCAAACAGAATAGTCAAGCTAGATCTTTGGATCTTTCTATAGTTTGCCCTCCAAACCATGTTTTATTTCTGCACCATGCAGTCTCTCAGTCACCTTACATAAGATTATCAATTTTGGATGGACAATCTTAAGATAGCACCAGGCACTGTATATATTAAGTCTCTCAGAATAATTTGTAGGCATCTCAACATCGACTTAGGACATAACCTGCAACACCCCATTCACAGCAGTGGGATTTGAGTTATTGATAAAGCTTTGTGCACTGACTTTCAGCATTGAGAAGGACAATTTCTGCATGAGAGTATGATGTCACTGTTTTACAACACTCTCAACCTCAGAGTTGATGATGATGTGTAGCTCTCTGAAAACAGCACCACTTTTGTTGTGGATAGGTTTATTCTACCTATAGTGGCAAGAAAAATCATTCTTTATTGAAAACAACCATGAAAACCTCATAGTGCTAGTGAAAAAAAGTATATGAACCCTTGGAATAAATCTTAGTTTTGTCAGTCCACAAAACATTTTGCCAATACTTCTGTGGAGTGTCAGTGGGCTCTTTGTCAAACTTCATGAGTACAGCAATGGTCATGCATTAGGAGGGGGACGAGGCAGGTATGAATGGAAAACAGGATTT
This sequence comes from Anabas testudineus, assembly GCF_900324465.2. Lineage (NCBI taxonomy): Eukaryota > Metazoa > Chordata > Actinopteri > Anabantiformes > Anabantidae > Anabas > Anabas testudineus. The sequence continues at coordinate 21,479,548 of NC_046620.1, forward strand.
ATTTGAGCAAACTACAAAAACAGGGAAACTGGGGGGGGGGGGGGGGGTGTCAACCGACACTACAAAAACAGGCAGAGACACCAGGACAAAGTAACAAAACAAGACTCCAAAGTATCAAAGAAAACTGCTGCTCAATGGCAGGAAGACAACTCACTGAAAAACAGGTAATGTCCAAAGTTCAGAGGGGGGAATGAAGTCCAGAGAATCCAGGAGGGGAAGCAGACAGGACTGAGGAGGACGAGGAGGAGCAGGCAGGTTTAGGAGCAGGCCGGGGAATGACACTGGAAACAGGTTGGGAAATGATGACGACCTGACAGGGGGAAAAGGACTGAGGACAGTTTTTGTAGCCTGAGGGGAACACAGGTGAGTCCAATGTTCAGCTGATTGCTGGGAGCAGAGGGAGAGAAGTGGCTGGTGGGTGGAGTCCAGAGGGAGAGAGGAAAACCAAGGCCGGCCGGTGCCAGGCCGAAACCGTGACAGCAATGTTCTTTTAAGTAACTAACAGCTTCCCACGTGTTGTCCTGCCATAGATTCTCTGCTTGTTCAACATTTCACTTACCGTAGACTTACAGAACCTATAAAAAGTATTCACCCCCTGTGCATGTTTCAACTTTTTATTGACAGTATAAATCAATCATGGTCAATAAAAGTTGGCAATTTTGACAAAAAAAAGTCAGCAAAATACCTCATTAATGTCAAAGTGAAAACAGGTTTCTACAAAGTAATGTCAAATAAATAAAAATATATAAGGTGAAATCAGTGTTTGCATTAATATTCACCCCCTTTAAAATGACTGATCTAATCCAACAGAGGTCCAGATATTTGGTGATAGTAGTTCCACAATTAGTGAAATGGGGATCACCTGAGTGCAGTGAATTTGTCTCAAGTGATTGCAATATAAAGAAACTTGTGTCTGAAAGGTCCAGTCACTGGTTCTTCAGTATTCCTGGCTACCATTACACCATGGGGACAGAAGAACACTCCCAGCAACTCAGAGAACAGGTCATTGAAAAGCATAAGACAGGGGATGGATACAAAAAAATCAAAGGCACTGAACATCCACCGGAGTTCAGTGAAATCCATCATCAAGAAATGGAAGGAATATGGAACATGTCTAAATCTGCCATAGAACAGGACGTCCATACAAACTGAGTGAAGGAGACTAGTGAGAGAGGCCACTAACACACTGATGACTACTCTGAGGGAGTTACAAGCTTCAGAAACTGAGATAGGAGAGACTGTACATACAACAACTGTTGACCAGTTCTTCACCAGTCAAAGCTTTATGGGAGAGTGGCAAGGAGAAAGTCACTGTTGAAGAAAACTCACGTTAAATCACTAATTGAGTTCATCAATAGGCAGGTGAAAGACTCCATGGTCCAGTGGAAGACAGTTCTTTGTCCATCAGACAAGATGCTATGTTTGGCGCACACCAAACACTGCATATCACCACAAACACATCATCCCCACTGTAAAACACGGTGGTGGCAGCATCATGCTGTGGGGATGCTTCTTGGCAGCTGGCCCTGGAAGGATTGTTAAGGCAGAGGGTTAGATGAATGCGGCAAAATATAGGACAATCCTGGAGGACAATCTGATTCAGTCTGCAAGAAAACTACGGCTTGAGAGAAGATTTGTTTTCCAGCAAGACAATGACCTGAAGCAAACAGAGAAAGCTACACAGAAATGTTTTACTGACAACAAGGTGAATGTTCTGGAGTGGCCGAGTCAAAACCCAGACCTCAATCCAATAGAGAATTTGTAGATGGATATGAAAAGGGCTGTTTACACCTGATCCCAATGCAACCTGACAGAGCTTGAGCAGTTTTTCAAAGAAGAATGACATCAAATTCCAGTGTCCAGATGTTCAAGACTAATTAAGACCTATCCACACAGACCCCATTGCTGTGATTGCAGCCAAAGGTGCATCTACTAAATACTGACCTGAAGGGGGTGTGTGTCTTTTTGTCTAATTCACTTACAGCTATTCTTACTGCTAACTTATATATAGGAAGAACTGTTCTGAGCAATGAACAAATATTAGTATTAATATTGTGAGAACTGTGCTAAGGCCAAAGGCAGAGACCACTGTTGAATGTGTGTGACCTTCAAGCAGTATTGTATGAGAAACCATCATGCTGCTGTGATGTATATAGCAACCTGGGCTCAGGAGTAATTTGGAAACCTATTTTCACCCCTGTATTCACAAATGCAACCTGAAACTCTATTACGCAAGGTACAAGTCATACATCAGTTCTGTGTAGAAATGCTGCCAAGTTCTCTGGGCCTGAGATCATGTCAGATGGAATGAAAGACAGTGGAAATGTTCTGTGGTCAGATGAGTCCATGTTTAGCTTGTTTTGGGGGGAAAAATGGATGCTGGGTCCCTGTGCCAATGATGAAAAAGACCATCCAGACTGTTATCAGCATGCAAAGCCAGCAACTGGAGAATCAGACCATGAATCTTGGATCAAGTTAGAATGGCAAAATGTTTCACTTGTAAAACACCTACAATTAATATCCTCATTTCCCAAATGATTAAAATGTGTAATTAAAAGGAAAGATGGTGTAACACAGCAAGGTTTTCTTCTGGAAACAGGGTTTGTAGAAGCTAAATTAAAATTCAGCTGAAAACCTTTTGTAGTAACTGTGAAGCTGTATACATAAAGACAGATACAGATTGATTCCCCAAATGTAAGCTGACTCACTAGCTTAGCAACAATAAGAGCAACACTCTCAGTGGGAGAATGTTTTACTGGTGCTCCTTCAGAAAGAAACTCTGATGTGTTTTGTGAGTGGTTTTGTGTGTTGATCAGATTTTTCCTATGTAACACCACCTTCTTAAATTGGTTAATGCATGTCATCAGTGGTCTAGACATTTAGACATTTTTATATCTGCAGTACATCAGTTTTGTTATGTTGCAGTCTGATACTACAATCAGTCAAATCAATTTGTGAAAACAGAATTTTAGAAATGTTTGCACATATATGGAAAAAGGAAAAATTGAAATATAACATTGGAATATGTAATCAAACCCTTTGAACTTCTACAACTTGACTCAAGTCCACATATGGTAAATTGTATTGAGTGGATATGATTTGGAAAGACACACACCTCTCTATAGAAGCTCTAACAGATGCGAATGCATACTGTATCAGAAAACAAAAACCATGAGGTCAAAGAAACTCAGAGACAGGATTAGTGCAAGGCTCAGATCTGGAGAGGGGCTACGAAAACGTCCGTTGCACTAAAGGTTTCCAAGAGCACAGTGGCCTCTATAATTCTCAGAAGCAAGAAGGTTATATCAACCAAAAACGTGTCACTTAGACAAACTGGGCCTTAGTAAGAAAGGTGACCTGATGTTCAGAAGGACAACTGTCACTGCAGCCTCCACTGTTCTGGACTTAATGGCAGAGTGGATAGAAAGAAGTCATCAGAGCAGAGAATCTTTTCCTCACAGTCTGAGAGGCCTTCAGATATTTTCTTTTTGCTTCAATTCAATTCAATTCAATTCAATTCAATTCAATTCAATTCAATTCAATTCAATTCAATTCAATTCAATTCAATTCAGTTTTATTTGTATAGCACCAAATCACAACAGTAGTAATCTCACTTTACAGTGTAAGGTTTAAGACCTTACAGAGAATAATTACATAAAAATTATAGAGAAAACCCAACAATCCCATTTGAGCAAGCTTTAGGCAACAGTGGAGAGGAAAAACTCCCTTTAGAGGAAGAAACCTCCAGCAGAACCAGACTCATAGTGGGCGACCATTGGCCTCGACCGGCTGGGGTGAGTGGAAAGAGAAAAGAGAAAAGAACAACAGGCAATAAGACAACAACAAGCATCAAGAACATTGGACAGGTCAACTAGATTCTGGAGATGTACAGCTCCAAGGAGGAGGATACCTGCAAAAAAGTACAGAGAGAGGGAGACAGAGAGGAGGAACCTGTCCATTCAATGACCCAATCAATCGAACTACAGGTGGACTTCAGTCAAGGTGTAGAAACGTCTATATAACATCAGTATAATGCAGCGTTACTAATACAGTCAAGACATTAACATTCTTGATGCTCAAGCAGTAGAAAAAAACATGGTGGATTAATTTCAATAGATTCGTCATCTTCTATGTTTCCAAAGGAAAGCACATCATCAATCATTGCTGTCATTCCTACATGTGGTAATGTAATCCCAGATCCTGCAGCCCTGGTATTCCATATCAGTGAATTTAAATCTCAACTATTTTGGTTGGCACAGTTCCTTTCCCATATCACTTTTTACATATTCGAATTTTGTTTCCTCATACAACTGTGGAAAACCATCAGTGTCCTGAATGATGAAATATTATATTATATAAATATAGATATTAAAGGTATTGCTGGCTGGATAGTGTAGTGGAAAAATCGCTATGCTCCATGTGGTAGACTGGGATTCAAATCCCAGCTGTGGCTTACCTCCAGTAGGGGTCCTTAGGCAAGACCTCCTCAGGCTTACCCTGCCCTTGCCTTGTACCTTGTATCTCACTTGTAAGTTGCTTTAGATAAAAGCAGCTGTCAAATGACATAATATGTGTTTTGTCTTTCGGGTCAAGCGCCCTTTTAAAATTCAGACCTGATGCTCAAAGTCTCTGGCTGCCAAGAGATGTTGTGTGTTGTGTAGTTTTACAGTCTGAAAAGGTGGAACAGCAAACTTAAACGCTTCAGCAATTCCAGCATCAAAGTCAACAGCTTCTGACAGCTTCCTTGTGGATTGGTGTTCAGTATTCTGAGTGGAGGAATACCGAACACACACACACACACACACACACACACACACACACACACACACACACACACACACACACACACACACACACACACACACACACCGCTGCCTAATAATCATGTAACAGAAACTTTTACTGAGATCATCTTAAAGACCTCTGCCAGCCAGACACACCCCTGTGAGAGAGCTCATTTGAATCCAGCACAATGTCGCATATAGTGTCGTCTCCCTGAGAGAGCTTTCCACATTATTGATCTACCACATAAACCACATGCAAGGAACAGAGAAGGAATGTGATTCCACACAAGTAGGAGACACAGACAGTGTTCACACTGTTATCTGTGTAAGAGCTTAGTTATCTGCTGGCTGGGCTCCTCCCTGCTGGAGGCTGGTCCATCAGCCACATAAGTCACAAGGGAAAGGTTGGAGCTACAGATATCTGCTGTAATGAAGAAGGTTCTGCTGATAAAAGCACAGCTGCTGTGTTAAGTATAATTAGTAACATTTCATGAAAAAGTCTGCCTGTTTTAGAATCCTCAAGTTCTGACATGGGCTCTGATAGTCTCTCAAATTACCATTGCTATGCAGATGGTACCCAGATATACTTATCTATGAAATCTGAAGAAACTAATCATTTAATCAAACTTCAAGCATGTTTAAAAGACATAAAGGCCTGGTTTGGATGTCCTATAATTTTCCTAAATTCAGACAAGACAGAGGTTATTTTGGTCCTAAAAACTTACACTAGATGACATAACATTGGCCTTAAATAATACTGTGAGCAATCTCGGAGTTATCTTTGACCAGGATATCTCTTTAACATCATACGTAAAGTAAATATCTAGAACCGACTTCTTCCATCTGAGGAATAGCGGTAAACTTAGGAGCATTCTGTCTCAAAGTGATGCTGAAGAACTAGTCCATGCATTTGTTACTTCCAGACTGGACTATTGTAATTCAGTACTGATAGTTTAACCCAATAACTTGTTAAAAAGCCTCCAGTTAATCTAAATCCAAGAGAGATCATATTTCTCCAACGTTAGCTTCTCTCCATTGGCTCCCTGTAAATTCCAGAATTGAATTTAAAATTCTTCTCCTCACTTATAAATCCCTTAATAATCAGGCTCCATCTTATCTTAAAGACCTCATAGTTCCATATCTTCCAGCAGAACTCTCCGTTCTCAGACTGCAGGTTTACTTGTGGTTCCTAGAGTTTCCAAATGTAGAATGGGAGGCAGAGCTTTTAGCTACCAAGCCCCTCTCCTGTGGAACCAGGGTTCAAAAATGTTGTTTTAAATTTTTTCCTCTCCTCTGTCTCCTGGTGTTTACTCAGTGGGATTGTTGGTTTTCTATATACTTCTGTATACAGTTATATTTTGTTAGGTCTTAAACCTTAAACACTGTAAAGTACCTTGAGACGACTTCTGTTGTTATTTCGCGCTAATAAATAAACAAACAAATAAAATAAAATAAAAAATAGATTTGAATCATCCCATATCTCCACCTCAGTCTCCTCTTTAAGCCATATGCTCAATGTTTGCTATGCCTGTTCTGAATATTATAACCATCCAACTTGTTTGTGTTATGACCATTCTTAAATGAGACTTGACTTTTATCTCGTATGTGCATATTACTAAACTTACCTCATTTTACTGAGTGTTATCCACCTTTAAGTCTACAGAAGAGATACTTGGATACAAAAAAGCAAATACAAATATTAGAATTAGTTATTCTTTGTTAAAGTGACTGAGATCATTTTGTCAGTTTCTGTTTCCAGAGGTTGGGAGCTGAGTGGTGGACACTGTGGGACGGCCTGGACCTTTTACTCTGGGGAGTGGATGGACGCTACTTGCATAGTTGTTATTGGGCTGCCAAGGGAAAGGGTGTGTGGGTGTGTGTCACATGGGCTTAAAGTCATAGACTGCCCCAGGATGTCTGTATAATATGTAGTGAAGTGCAGACCTGTAATGTAAGTTTACCTGTTTCAGTTTGTGGTAGCCTATTTACTTTTGGCACAGAGGTTGAGTTCAGTTTAGAAATGTGTATTTTATTTTGTAATTCAATTTTTCTTATTCTTTCTCTTTATTCTTATCATCCATTTATATCTATTGTTAAGTGTTTCTTTGCTGCTTATTTTGGCTCACAACAACAGAGACAACTTGTCTGGACCACTCAGTCCTTTATCTGATCACAGACGATGTTAAAAGCATAGCCACAATGCACAAAACAAAAACAGCTGTAATATTCTATGGGAATATTGAGCAATTCCTCCCTGCACAGAGTACATATTTAAGGATTAATTATATTTCATCAAAGCCTTTCCAAGCTGATAGATGTACATCAAAATCAATCACTGCTCTGACAAATTCTTATGACAGAATCTTTTGTTATTTCTTCTCCACTTTGCATAGAAGAAATAAAGTATAATAAAAATAATTAAACTAGATACCCTGGACTATTACGTACATCTTGGTGTGACCACTCCTGATGAGGGTATTGAGGGTATTGAATGTTGTTCAATGTACACAATCTGCCTGACAAACTCCAGCAACTCGTCTTCACGGTTTCGTCTGCACTTACCTAACTAATTTTTAACACAACCCAATCCAAAGCATGTACACTAAAATGCACTCCATCATCTAATTAGCATTAACAGACAGGGGGGACAAAGCGAAAGAGACAAACACCGAGCTAAAAAGAGTACAACCAGCAACTACAACAACAACAGATGAGAACAAAAAAATTATGAGAAATAAATGTAGAAAATAATAGTAATAATAATAAATGATACATAGTAATGATGCCCCTCTGTTCTCAGGTGATTTTATTAAACCACTTGAAGTGACTCTAACTATTCTGCAGGAATTAATTTGGACTTCAAATTAATCTGCACACTTATACACTTTCACTTCAGCTTCATGCAGCATTAAGTCAACTGCTAGAACTAACGAGGCCACCTCCAGCCTCCAAGGTCTCCTCACAAGTGCAGTAATACAGTATGTGAAAGAAAATAACTGTATTAACGCTTTTTGTGAAAGTAAGAAATGAATGTAATGATTAATCTGTGACATACAGTAAATGCACAGTAGATTAAATTGTAACGAATGCTTGGTGTTTGTCCATAAGAGCTTTAGTTTTTTACAAATGATAATCAAACAGGAGGAAAACGTGCAGATTTTTAGCTGTACATTAATCCACATGTGATCTCAATACGTAGTGTCAGTTAATTGTTTGGCTCTGCACATTAATAGTAAGTATTGAATATTTCCAGACTTAAGCTCATTTAGGTGTCTCAGTGTTTCCAGGGTCTAAACAATTTAGAAAACAAACTTGTGTTTATAGTGGCTCCAAACAAGCACTCTGGGGTAGTGGGAAAACCCACCTCCATAAAGACAGGGCCTGGATTTAGTGTTGCTTAAAAACAGGGATAATGATGCACATTTCAATCGAGCCTCTGTGGGAAGACATTTATACATTTATAGTGTTGCACTCAAATGTTCACATGAAAAGTGACACTAAAAAAATGGTGTAACAACTATGTTAAAAGAGAGAGCTGGGATAAAGGACTCCTGGATGCACAGAGTAGTAACATTAGCTAATTTGATGGAGTTTGAATATTGTAACACTGTAGAATGGCCTCCTGCTGGAGTTCACACTGTCTCCAGCCCTGTCCAGCAGCTGTCTGCCTGTCTGTATGAGTGATGCCTGGCTCTCACCAGCTGAATTGTCTACCTACTACCTACTGTATGTTATTAGACCAAATTAAAGAGAGAGAATTAAAGACCTTCTAGCAGTTCTGAGTAACTCCAATAGAATTACATATACATATGGAAAGGTTCACTGAGGCTTCTGGGCACAGATAAGATTATCCTTTGAAAACAGAAACAGTACAGTCATCAGTGTTTTAACCCCACAGACTAACAACATGATGATCAAACAGTACAGTTCTATTCTGCACTGCACTCTCCTCATATGCATATGTTCTGCTATAGTCTTATGGTGATGGAACAATCCATCAGTATGCTGCTGTACACTGCTGCCGTCTCACTTAGACAGCTGCGTACTCCCTCTGCAGATATAGTGCTCTTTGTGGCTTTGACTGAACTGCTACAAAATCTACATTAACCTCTCAGCTACAGTGTTAGTGTGTGGGTGTGTTGATGGCTGTTCTTATCCCATAGTGTCACATAACAATGGTTCCAACATGGCGTCGCCATACCGACCCTAAAGCTAGCCCTTAGCATCCCTATGGAGACACTATGTGGGAAGCATCATTATAAAACACATGAGATGTCAAATGAGTGTTTGAGGTATTGTGTTGTTACAAGTCCCTTCCAGAAGGTACTAGTTTAATCTAGTACTAGTTTCAACCAAGTCTAAGCCTGAAGTTCTTGTGCCCAAGCCCAGTTCCCTTTGTGCATAAAGTGAAAGTCAAACAAACGATGATTCATCCACCACGTCCATGTGACCCGTTGTTCTGATAAGAGGTCTCACAGGCAGCCGCTGTCATTCCCATGACCATGCCAAAAAGTACTTTAAGCATCAGTATTGAGACTGAGGGATTTGGTCACTTAGCTCTGAATTAAAATGTGTTGTTTCAAAGACTGTATATTAGCACACAATGACAACTCTGACAAGTTGATTTCCATGCTGAGGTAAAACAAACAAAGTCCTGTTGGTCCCAAAACACGCTATGAAATATTCACTGTAAACAAACATGGATGTTATCTGGAAAATTGGTTGAACTCACTGTGATGGTTAATGAAAAGGAGAAACTGATCAACACAAACTGCTAATAATCATCTTGCTTATGCCTCATTTTCTAGATGCCACTTTTCACTAATCCCTGCTTGCCAGAAACCAATTCTGTAAGTATATTAGCTAATTCACAGCAGTGTTGTCCATACTGGCTGCATGCTGAATCAATAAAACCATTCATTCCAGAAAACTCTCTTTCCTAATTCTGATCTGTTTCACTTGGCAGTGTGGTGAAAACTTGACAGATCAGCTGAGCAAATGGGAATTCAAGCAGATCTCTGGCACAGACCCTGTAAAATATGGACCAACATTTTTCACGTCTGCACCTTCCTGCCCTCTTGCAGCCATATAATCTTCTTCCTTACTGTGCTCTTGCTTCAGAGGGGAGGAGGCCCTGCCAGCTTTCTTTATGAGCCGGTGGAGACCCAGAAGCCATCTTGTAAACGACCAATTTAATGAAAAGAGATCACGAGGGACTGCATACCTGCCCAGAAGGAACCATAAAATCCAATAAGAAGGACAAAACTTGGAGTATGCAGAAGTTCTGCTGTGGGTAATTGCAGCTGGGGAATTCCCCCTGCCACTTAACCCCATCTCTGCTCAGGAATATGCTTCAGTATGTCTAAGCTGGTGCTGAGAGACAGTGGAAAAAATTCAATTTCTCACATGTTCATTCATTTATTAAGATGATGAACTAAATGAGGGCTTCACCACTCCAAATCCCAAGGGGATGTTTTCAGCCTAAGAAATGAGGATGAATCGCAGTCTGCTTTAGGGGAAGGAATAGGCTCATCAGTAGAGGGGTATACATTTCATAATGACCATATGTTCATGGTCGTTGTTGCTGCTGCAGTTGCCAGTGAAGCCTGCTATATCTGTAGGTATAAGGCCACAGCGCATCTGTAAGATCCCTTTCACAGAAGTCACAAGAAAGAGATGGCAGGAGAAACACGTAAGCAGAGAAATGAGATGTCCTTTCCTACAACCTGTCCAGCATCTTCTCATCCCAGACTTTCCCTTTGACGTCTTATACCACAGCTAGGTCCTTTGAGTGTCAGACTTGTCATCATGACAACAATCCTACTTGCTTGGTACAAACCATTCAGGGTTAGGTTTGAAGAAATAAACACGGTACAAGGATAAAATAAAAACTTCACGGAATCAAACTTCTGTTTCCTGTGGGAAAGACCTGCACAACCAACTGCTCCTCCTCCACGTAGCACATCATTGCTGTAGACATGCCTGGGTTATCCCTGTGCCGCTCTGTGGACTTTTATTGTTGAACTGCACAAAGTGAGAATTAGGATGGGCTGACCTGTCGTATATCGGCCAGTCAAAGGTCCGGACTATCCAGAATAATGAAGTTTTCTAATGATCAGTCCTCTTTATAAATTAATGCGCTTACATTAGCAAACACAACGTGCTATTAGAACAATGGACCAATGAAACAGCTGCTCCCAGCTACAATAGTCATTTACAATATTAACAATGTCCACTCTATATTTCTGATCAATGTGATGTTGTAAAATCAGCTTTTCTTTCAAAGACATGCTCATTTCTATATTCTGTTAGAGTAGATCCTGTCATGTTCTGTCCGAATAATAATAAAGGTGCACGGTTACTACTACTACCAACACAGTAGTCGTGAGTGTGAAATATTTCTATTGCATGACCCGTCAGTAGTGAGCCTAGAGAGATGAGTACAGTGTAAACTGCATGCATACATATAGAGTACAACAGGTGGCCTTAACTCGACAGCTTGAATAAGTGAGACAGGAGCAAACAGAAGCTGCTTTAGCTTTGCTTTATATTTGCAACCAAGGCATTGGAACATTGTTTAATTCAGTGGTTGACACAGCCGATGATTGTACTGTCAGACCACTCATATTGCTTTGTATACATTTAGAACAGAGAGTGTCACACATGGAATAAAGCACAGACAACAGAACAAAAACCAGACAGGTGGTTCAAGGGTTAAGCTACTTCAGGGGGGTAAGAAACAGAGGAGCCCATGATGCTGATTTATTTTCTCTTCCCTCTATGACACACAGAATGGATTGTGCAGACGACACCTGGCTGTCTGTTTGATGAGAGGTTGGGGTTAGGTGACTGGAGTGGCCCATAAAATCTGGGTGCATACTGAAAGGAGATTAAGAAGGGGTGTCCCTGCTCTCATTACAGCCTAATGTGGAGACAAAAGTAGGATGAAAAAGACTCCTTCAACACATTGATGTTTAAGTTGTTAAACTAATTCCCAATCCCAAATCTGTGGCAGGGACACAAAGAAATCAGTGTTTGATGGGAAACACTAGATTATTTCTTTGAAAAATAACAGTGGCCACAAAAAATCAATGAAGGGTCAAAAAAGCTTATCGAGCTTTTCCACATGTAGAAATCTGTCAATATGCTGTTTTCTTTACCATTATCTCAACAGTCATGAAAACATAGACAGATTACTGCAAGTACAAACATACTAAATAAATAAATATTTTTAATAAATAAAAATGTCAGGTAATTGTATTTTGTAGAATAACATGTAGTACACATCTTTCTTGGGTCAGTATGGGGTAAAGTTAAAAAGAAAACAAGACAGAGCTGGAGACAATGGGACAATGTTGTAAGAGACAGAGGAAACACACAGCTCTGAAAAACCTCTGTTCTGGACAAATGACTCTGCAAAGTACTATAAAAACATCCAGAGGACCTTATTTTGGAGACTCTAAAAACAACAGTGAATTCTGAATTACAGTCAACACCTTTAAACAGAACGATGTAAGTGTTGAATTGATGTGACATAGATGACACAGAGATACTTCAATATAAAGAACCTACTTGCTATACACTCATTTAGGATTTAACTTCCTTGTGGGGACCAAATATGGATCTCCAGCATATGAATCATAACATTTTAGACTGATACCTTACTTGAAGGGAAAGGGTCTTTGGGTTAGGGTTTGGCAAACATTGGTTAGGGTGAAGTCTAGAGTGTCCAAAACATGAAAGTAAGTCAATGTAAAATTCCCACAAGTCATGAAAAAGTGTGTTGAGAGACTGTTGTACCACAGTTGGGCAAACATAAGACAGTATGACCTAGACTGTAATAAAATAAAAGTACCCTTTAACTGCCATTACTTCTTATACACTTTAAACAAACAATGACAATACAGTATTAAGACATGACATACTGTACATAACTGCCATGCATTGCATTGGAAGTATGGGACCTCAGCTAAGGAACAAGTCCCATTTTATACTTGTTGCATTTGTCAGGAGCTGTCAGCACTTTGTGGGTTCAGGAGTCCAGGTAGTTTGGTTCAGAACTGATTGCACAGTGAAATATCATCCTGCCTCCTATCTTTACGTCACTATTTGTGTACACTGTGTCCTGGAACCTTGAAACCCATTTTGGCATTGAGATACGTTAATTTCTCACATTGCTGCCAACACAAACTGCAGTAATAAACAGTCTGTCAAACAGCTTCACCCATCTGTGACAGTGTCAGGTATGTATATTATTCCTCTCCTTCAATTATACAAAACATGTCATATTCAGCCAAGCAAAGACTATAACACCTGTGTATCAACATCCCACCAAAGACTGGGAATAGGCTCAAGTTTTGGAAGATCCTTGTGAGAAACACTATATTTCAAATGTTCCAGAGTTTTGCTAGTTCAGACTTCAGGGGGAAATAACACTATTCCTTGGTCGTGAGTGTGTTCATATCCAGAAGTGCCCCAATGACAGTGAAGCTAAAGCAGCCATTACTGAAAAGGCCCAGAACCAAAACTCTTATCCCACTGAGAACACTGCAGCTCTAACTGATCCAGCAGCTTTTCCACCGAGTCCTCTTTGTTCTCTAGTTTCAGGTATCGTCTCCCGCTGCCCAGGTCTAGCCGAGGCCAGCTTCGCCAAGTCTGCTCCTCTGCCCCTTCTATAACCTGCCCAGGGATGTTCACAAACACCTGTGAATTGTCCTCCCTCCTCATCACGACTAGCTGATTTACTTGAGCCTCCTGAAGTGGTATGTGGAGTCCTTCCTCCAGACGTACACCAGTTTGGGATATGTAAGGATTAGTCCTGTAGCTGATACTGTGGCAGCGCCTCGTCTGGCCCACTGGGATATCGACCTCGTCGACCCCAAGGGTGGACATTGAACTGGCAGAAACCAGGCAGTTGTTGAGCTTCATAAACTGGGAAGCCTGCGTATTAAAAGTGTCGCTGTTCCCAAACTCAGCAACAGACTGTGAGTTAAAGTCTATTTGACTGGAATTACATGAGTTGGTGTGAGAGGAGTGAAGAGAAGGAGGAGGCTCTGATTCTTGGTGCTGGAGTGCTTCTGTGTGGAGAACCGATTGCTGGTAGACACCCTCCATGCTGTCCTCCCTGTCTCTGGGGTGTCTGGTCTGGAGCAGGGGCTCAGAGCTGGCCAGCTGCTGCAGACAAAGGATGTTGAGATGGGCAGCCGGTAAACTGCTCACCCACTGATAGTGTTTGGCCATTGAGTTGGCTGCTGCTATTTCTTTAAGGTCCGCTGAGGGAACAGCTGCAGACACAGAGCAGATTACACTGCGCATCTGAGCAAGCAGCATCTGAGTCTCTCTGTCCCTGTTCTCATACAGTACTGTGTTGGCACAGATGAGGATGAAGAGCCCCACCCCCATGATGACAGGCCCCAACAGCTTCATTCGTTCACTGTGGATCAGGCTGCTTGTGGACAGGAGGTCCTTAGCTCGCAAACTCCCGCCAGTATTCTGCGACTCGGAGATATTTTCCCCCTCTGCAGCTTGAAAGATGGATGCTCTCGATATCCTGTCAGGCCAGTATCCCGCCACAGCCAGAGCAGAGCCAACAACCACCACAATGACACCCAGCACCAGGAAGGCCCCAGGCATGGAGCGGATGCGAAGCTTGCCTTGAATCACGCTGTCCTTCTTCTTTCTGCCACGCAAAGTAAAGCGAGACTTTCGTCTGCAGGATGGTGAACTTGGTGCAACACTGCGAGCCTTGTGGGTCTTCATGGCACAGATCGGTCCAGAGCTCGTGCTCCTGGTCACGCCCTGTCAGAGGACTGAAGGAGTGAGGAAAGAGTTAATGCAGCTCTAACATAAATGTTGCTTCCAATTACTCAAAAACATACAAATGTGTATTTCAGTTTGCACAATACATTAGTCAGCGTATTTATTCTACATTTGGTCTAAAAATCCCAAAATCCAAAATAATTCAAGCTACAATATTCACCTTCAGCTAGTGCCTTCTCTGCCCAGTCAATTCTGCATGGAGCGTACTCAATCTGCTATGCTCCGTCATGCTCGGCACAGCCCTTCAGCTATTAGCCAGTATTAATTAAGTAATTATATCTCTGATTGGTTAGAAGAGCGAGCAGCACTAAAGAAACCTTTAGACTTGAATATCAGTGCTGTTCTGTGAGTCTGAGTTCAAGACAAGATGTCCACAAAAAATACTAAAACAAGACTTTACAAAAATGTTACATACTGTAGCTTTAGGTATATAAATGTACTACAGGTATATCAATTACAGAGAATTGTTTTCAAATTCACTACAAGGCAATGCAGCAGGCAGTGAAACACACCCCACCTCTTTCAGACTCTTCTAAAAGAATCCATGAGCTGAAAGCAGCGCAAAGACAGAAAGCTAAAACTCATATAAAATACACTGTATGCTATCACCACATAAAACACTCAGCAGCTTATATATATCTAAATGTGTATTTCTGCATGTTTGTGTGTGACAGAATTACAATTTTCTGCATTTTAAAGAAAGAAAGAATGAATGAAAAAGTGTAAATGAAAAAATAAACTTACAAAGGGGGTGCATAGATTCTGTTCTTACATAAGAACAAATCCCAAAAATGAAAACATTGGTTTATATAAAATCCCGTGGGTTTTAAGAAGAAGTTTATTTTGTATTCCTAAATAAAGAAATAAAAAGCTGAACTAATTGTTACAGGATAATGTGTTGAAAGTGATGAAACCACTAAGTTTGCTGTTGAATAGCTTGAATAATAATGCATGTAGCAAGTAATCTATTACATTTTGAATGTACCTTCCCACACAATATTACTTAGGTAACCTAGTACATTACAGCTCTCTAATTACTAAATAATTACATAGTAATTGTTTCACAATTTAAATGAAATAACTGCATTTAGTGTAAAACTAGTATAAAGGTTTTATATCATTATCATGTCATTTACCCAAAATTGAAGTAAAATTACAAACATATAGTACAAAAAAGTTTCAAATTTCTTATATTTTAACATAATTTCAATTAATTCACTTTGCAAAAATATCCAAAATGAGAAAATAATTACATTTTATATTAAGTACCCATTATTTAGCAACTGAGTAAGGGTTACATCTGAAATCTGAAATAATTAGTACCCTATGTGGGCTTAAGAAATCTAATTCTTTTGGGTTTATATTCCAAAGTATATGATAAGTAAATATATATATATATGTATATATATAGCTCATATATATCAAACACGTGCAGAACACAAATTTTAATATAGCTGTAATTACGTTAAAATAGGCAAAATACATGCTGCAAAATGGCCACATGCTTCTTACCTCACAACTGCACAGAGCTTTTCACCCAACAAGGAACAAGTCTCTAATATTGTGGTAATAACATTACAACAGGCAAAATCTATCTATAACACTTAATATATGTCCTTTTTTATATTTTGCAAAAGAATATAACACTGTACATTGTTAAATGACAATAAATCGAGAAGTGACAGTCATTTGTTAACAATGTAATTATATCTGACATACGAACGGCCGAACAAGCAGAGCAGAGAGTTTTATAAGAAAATCTGCAGGTTACAGCCACGAAACCCAGCACTGCAGCGTGGTCATCAGCTGTAGCCGGACAGCCCCCTGACTTCACTGAAGATGTGTAGTAGCACAGTCTCTATGAAAGATAAATGGTGATTCTTGTTTGGTGATACTTTTTGGTGAGTCAGTCAGGTAACATCTCCAAGACTGCACACGTGCTAAAAGTAAAGAAACCCCAAACTCACTCAGGTATAAAAACCTTACAAAGTACCTCCCCACAACTAGAAGTAGTACTGCTGTGTGTCACCTCTGGGGGTTTCCCTGGTGGAGCTTCACCGTCTCAAATTGTCAACAGCTCTCACAGAGAGGCACAAATCTGCCTTTTAGGGATACAAAAGATACAACCAAGTACATTCCCTTCAAAGTGCATTTTATCTGTCATCTCCACAGGCACGACACGTTGCAAATGGACGCCTGGAATCCAGACATATTTAGCCCTGGCTTAACTCATTTTGATCTCTCATTCGTCAATGGCTGTTTACCACGCACCGCTCAGTTTGGATGTTAATCACCACTGAAAATAATTAGAGTGAAATTCCTCAACCGGTTCCAAACCTTCCATGTCTGTGGGGAGCTTGTAAAAGTAGAGAAACACTCACACATGTGCTGTTCTCCCACATGGTCATAAACAAAAGCAGAGTAAAGCAGAAGAACGGCGTCACTTCTCTGGCTGCAGTTACTGTACAAACCTGAGCATGTTCCAGTCGGTGGAACACGTTCTCACCATGCTGACGTTCAGCTTCTTCTCTGAGTCCAGTCAGCTACTCTGGGCTGGGCCCGGTTGAACTTCCTCAAAGCTCATCACATGTGTTTGGTCCTTTGGGTTCAATAGAGATCAACTGTCCAGCTTTTAGGGTTCAAAATCGAACACTGATTGTTTTCTATCTGCTGAAGACTCACTGACGGCATAATTTCCCCTTTTTTCACAACAGAACAGTAAAATTGAATTTAAAAACTTGATATCCTCAGGACTGGAAACATGCAGATAAAAATCTAGTTGGGATCATGGGATCTAATCATTGCTGATTAGATCTCCATCATAAAAAGACAACAGAAACACCTGTATGTAACCATAACCCTAATTAACTAGACTAAACCAGCCTCAGGGTTCCATCAGTCATGATACTGTAATCACTACTCATGTCATCACTGTTCATTGTACTGCATTCAAACCTTCACTACTATTTTGGACCTATGTTATCTATCTGTTTGTCTTGTGTTGGTGTGGTTCTGTTTCAGGTCTGGTCTTATACCCTACACCATAACCTGACGAGCACCTTGCCAGCAATGTACCTACACATTGTGGCGACACAGACCACTGTGACTGATCCATTAGAAGCTCCATTTGTTGTACATGTCACATTGTACTGTGTGTGACCCAGTGTTTTAGTGTGTTTAGCTAGTTGGTTTGGTTTTACAGTCAATACCTCAAACCTACAGATTCAGAGGCCGACTGTCGTTCACTGTCAGCTGCTCTTTTCATACAGAAACCTGTTGTATTGATGAGAAGGTGCTGGTGTCCTAATGTGATGTTCGACACACACAGATGATCTGCTTTTGCTAGTTTTACATGTCAGACATGATCTAGACTGAAACACTTTGCTTTCCTTGGTAAAACCACCCCACCTCTGACACTACCTCACGAGGCGGCACCATGGACGGAGTTTAACGCCACCTTCAGTGTATCGGCCCAGTAAACCTTGAATGGGTGCACCGGGAGCTGCTGTTGGCAGGAGTCAGTCACAATCATGTTAACTCCAGCAGAAAAAGGTTTTCTTCAAGGATTTCACTGCTTTCATCCTTCCTGTAAGTCTGACCAGTCCTGCTGCTGGCCGAGCTATTTCTTTTCTTGTTACTCAGTTTGATCAATTGTCCACTGTCCACTGTGCTTTTGGGAACACGCTGACTTCAACCAACGGCTTCATCCCCTCCCCTCATATGTGCCTTACCACAAATTCTTAACATGAGGGTCCCAGAGAGTTCATAGTAATTATTTCCTGACGTGCAGTGTGAACGGTGGGAGCTCATACACCCACTGAGTCTTTCTGTGTCTTTCTAAACTATGTCCAGTCAAACCCGTTTACCACTGGGAGACTCCAGTCAACTTCTAAATGCTGCATCAAACCAGAATGTGGATCCGAAAAGATTTAGCAACTATGAGTTATTGAGAGTAGATAGAAGAAGAATGGCAATTTATTCATTTTCAATCTGCCACTCATGAAAACCTGCAAAGAGCACATTTGAAATGCATTTTAATAAATGATAAATGGATTTGTTGATCAACGGATCATAAACAGTAAGTAGTAGTAGTGAGTCTTTTATAATCAAGGAGCTACTCTAATATTTCTTTGATGTTATCTGATGATAGCATACATAAATATATATGTGTATATATATATATATATATATATATATATATATATATATATATATATATGTGTGTGTGTGTGTGTGTGTGTGTGTATACACACACACACACACACACACACACACATATATATATATATATATATATATATATATATATATATATGTCTATATATATATATACAAGCAATATTTGACGTGTTTGTCTTATTTTGTCATTTCCATTCTGGAGTGACACAGGTCTAGATGCTATGATGTGTATTTAACATGTCTGTCCCCTGTTCCTTTGGATTTTGACTGCAGTTACACAAAAACGACATCACACACTCACACTGGAACACAACTTGTGTTGATGGAGTGTGTGACATGCAGCCCACCCAAGACGCTCAGACATCCAGGTTTCTGTCATGTCGTTTAATTCCGTGGGATTAGCCCCGAGCTGGAAGGCACTTGTCCTGTCTGACACCAGGAGAGCGCGTTCAGTGTGACATCCCACTATCTCACTGTTCATCTGGCGTTTTCCAGCCTGCATAGGAAGCTGGAGCGGAGCCAAATGTTTCCTGTGCAGCCACAAGTTGCGCTTCATGATGGGAGCACAGACAGACAGGGGGGGGGGACCTGCCCGGAACATGTCTCATTCTCTGTCCTGACACTATTTCACTCAGCTCACTTCAAGTGTTCACTCATGACAAGCAGCGTCTGATCTTAAGCTTATCGACGCCCATGTCGTGCCATGTCGTGCCATGTCGTGCCGGACTATCCCCCCACTCTGTCTGCTGTATGAAGGATACAGACAGATACAGAGTGTGTCTGGTCCACCGTCCTGCTGCACTCCTCTACGACAGCACACACACACACACACACACGGTCATGTACAGAGCATGTCACCCTCAGTGCTGCAGCACCGACCTCCAGCTCATCGTGCACACAGACTGGGGACTTTCTCAAACTTGCCTGTTTGGCTCCTCGGGTCCTGTTGCAGCGGGTTCATGGTTTGAAGGTAAATCACGTCCTGGTGCTTTGGGGTGACCAGTCTACTCCAGCACAGGACACCGCAGCTGTCTTCAGTAAGTCCTTCACACAGACATGTTCTCAGCATCAGGGTAGATCCAGCTCTGTGAGGAGGCTGCAGTTATAGCGCCGCGCCACGACGCGCTGGCTTTTCAAAATAAGAGCATACAGGGGCTTCACCAGCCCTGGCCAAGTTAAAGATGTCTGACTTAAAAAGTAAATGTAGGAGATCCAAGAAGTCAGACACACTGCAGGACTGAAGCTAAGAGTCCACTCCACACATCTCTTTTCTTTCTTTTCATGTTTTAATTGTAGAATAAACCCTGAAGATGCTGAAACTGTCAAACACCAGTTTCCAAAGAGGAAAAATACAAGAAAGACAAAATAAGGTCAAAGATCTGTGTTACTATGGAAACTAAAGGTGGAGCTGGTGTTAACTCTTCGTGTGTCGGCAGCTGCTTCATCCACAGTAACAAGTAATTCAAGCTGTAGTACTGGAAAGTAAGAGGTACAGTGTACAGCTTGAGTAAATGTACTTTGTTCTGGTGTAGCTACCACTCTGGTCATCTGATCCAATGTACTAGTTCTTTGCTAATGCCGATCTATTTCTGAGTGGGAACATTCAACTGTCCCAGTAATAACGACCTCCATATTAAGTGTATTATGTAAATTTAACTTGAGTTTGTCTAAACTTTATTAACTTACTCTACAGGCCTGTCAACAGTTGACAAAGTCAGCCAAGCATGCGACACGTGGATTTTCTTGTGTCTACCTCTAATGAACCCTTTGTTTCCTTTATTAATACATCTTTATGTTTCTTTATCCCAGAGACACATGAGCAGAGGCTTTAAAGTAAAGTAAAGTAAAAAGGCGTCTCTTACATTTGCTTTTTGCATTTCTCTACTTCAGTGGGTTCCAAAATGTGGAAATCCTCCTGCTCAGCTTGTGTAATTGTTTCCAGAATAAAGAAAATACAATGAATTCACCCAGATATCAGTTTGCAGTAGCTTTGTCATGCTGTCTACCTTTTCCCTAAACAGAGTTTACCCTTCGTTTGTTTTCCGGTAGGTTACGGTGTGGTGAATTTTAAAGCGAGTGCAGCTATGAACATTTTAACCTTCACGCTGAACGTGTTCTCTCAGTAAGTCACATACTTTGTATTTCATTGTAGTTTCTGCACAGAGCAAATCCTGCAAACCTACAGATGGAAGAAACACACATGGCTATTTATCTCCACCTAGTGGATGGTAAATTATTTCAAATCCTTTCAGAAACAGAATATGAAATCTGATTTATTGGCCATGTTTGTCTCTGCTGAAGTGTCCAGAAGTCTCTGGTGTTCATCATACGTACACACAGCAACAGGAACACTGAGAAGTACACACAAGCAAAGCTGGTCAAAGATCACTCAACATACAGCACGGTGTTCATTCAGGTAGGTGAGAAGACAGACAGCTCAGCAGATGCTATTTTATACAAACTGCAGCAGTTATATGTGCCGTTGTGGAGATATGTCCAGTATAAACGATTTGTAGTTGATTGTTAAATTACTGATGCAGTTATTGGCTACGTTTAAACCAGTGATCCTTTCTGACTGTCTGTTGGTAAAAGTTGTGCACTTACCTTCCTCTTCAAAAGTATTTACACCGTGAGGCCAACTCCTTTTCTTGTGCTGCAGACTGAAAACATTTGGGTTTGACATCAAAAGATTAATATGACACAAAAGATCAACAGCAAGCCTGTGACCTCTGCACTCTTCCTCTGTGATACATTTCCAGGCGTTCACTGCAGCCTTTTTCAGTTGTTGTTAGTTATTTTTGGGTGGTTACTCCCTTCAGTCTCCTCTTTAGCGAGTAAGATTTATGCTCTATATAAGTCTGGAGACGGACTTGTCCAGTTTAAAACCTTCCACTTCTTGCTCTTGATTAACTTTTTGTTGTTTTGACAGTTTTGAGTCATTGTCTTGCTGCATGATGAAGGATCACATCAGTTTGGTTGCAGACAAAATTGTGTAGTCTGAGTTATTTTGTGCGCGATCATGTTACAATCAATAAGGCCTGTCCAGAAGAACCCGAGCCAATCCTGACCGACCTCCAGTTTCACAGTGAGCTTGTATGTTGGGATCATGAGCAGATATTCTTTCTCAACTTAGCTTTCCTGACTTGTAAAGGTTCGTCTCTCATGTCTTGTAAATTCCAGCATCTTCCGTTTCTTGCATGGTCATGTGTTTGGTGTGTCTGTATGTCATGAGTCTCCTAATAGGTGATACCTGTACCTGCCCTGAAGTTATTGTAATGTCACTAACAGTGGTTTTTACACATTACAGCTCAAGTGTCTGTGTCCTGCGTGTTTCCTTAGTTACCATAGACACTTAACCATAAATGTACGAACAGCAAACCAATCTGACTGAGAGTAGACATCATGTGTTTATTTTCTCCCAGTTCAGGTTTGGAGCTCTCTACATTAGACTAGATTAAACTTCCTTTTTATTATTATAGTTGAGAGGATCAGATGACTTGCATCGTTTGTGCTATATTCTCTTGAGACCTCTACTTCACTGAGCTTCTCCTCCTCCTTTCCTATCCAGAATTCTTTGGTAAACTTGTGTCTCTCTCTTTAGTGCTTTTCCCCTCTTGTCTCACTCTCTCTGTACTTCTGCGGTCTCTCTGGCCTGAGCGTACATCTCCGAATCCAGTTATTGCCAATGTCTGATGCTTGTGTTGTCTTATACTGTTCTTTCTCTTCTCTTTCCACTCACCAACGGTCGAGCAATGGCGCCCACTTGAGCTGGTTCTCTGAGGTTTCTCCTCTAAAGGGAGTTTTCCTCTCCATGTGCAAAGCTGACATGGGATTGTTGGTTTTCATATTTTTTGATTTTTTCTGTAAGGTCATTACCTGTAAGTGTTGAATACTTCTGTGTATTTGGCGTTATACAATAAAACTGATTGATGATTGAAGTTCCAGGTGGGGTCAGTGTCTTGCCCAATGTCATTTACAACATATGACAGGAGAAACTGAGAATTGAAGCACTAGCCCCACAATTAGTGGATAACGTTCTCTACCTCCTGATCCAGCAGCACTGCACAGTGTAAGTGAAGACTAAACATTTGATGACTCACCACTTTGTGACAAACTTTTGAACAGCATGATTGTAGACAGAATGTGAGTTCTAGACCAACCTGATGAATTTGCACTTTGAATAAAAGTTAAATTAGCAACATTTACTGTATTTGTCTGGCTGATTGGACATAAAATAGGTAATATTTGTAATAAAACCTGTTGGTGTTCTTCCTCAACATAAGGACTAAAGTTGTGCCAGTGAAAGCCAAAGAAGTCATTGTGAGACTGAGAACTAAACACTGACCAAAAATGATCTTCCAGTATTCAGACACAACACGTTTAATATGGATTTGCACATCATGTCTATAAAAGGGCTGCTTGTTAATAACCAGGTTACAATAAATAAAACAGTTAGACAGTTAGCGCTATGTTGTGATCAACATGAAACAAAAAAAACTTTTCCTCATAGAAGCAAAAATAAAGAAGAAAGGTTTATCATGATGAGAAAAATATTAACTGGTGAGTTAGATGATGAGTTTGGGCAGCTAATAAATAAAGCACTGCATATTTTCAGGATGTGCGCTCCGGTTGCTGCAGGAATAATAGATGAACTGTGCTAATACAATCTTAGTTTGGTCACGTTATCTCAAGGCTTTAAGGTTTTGCACCTTAGGGTTTTTTTTTTTAATTGCCCACAGTGCAAATCACTCTCTCTGCAGCCTAGTTGGGTAGTGAACTCTCTGCCATCAGTTTTTCCATCATGCAATTATTAACTCATTCCAGTCTGACCTACATTGAATTTTCAATCAATGACTGCGACATTCTGTGGCTCATGTCTGTCGTGCATTGCATGCAGTGCAGCAGGCTAGGTTCACGGTAGCACTATTCATTTTCACATTTGGACGTAAGTATTACTACTAGGTAATACTTAGTTTCCAGAATGATGTTTTCCTGTAGGTGTGCTGTAGGTGTTTTTTCACAACACAGTAAATAAAGAGATCTGAGAGTGATGTGAAGAGTGTGGTTCACAGAGGATGTGCTCAATATACATCTGAGCTAAAGCACGTCGGCTTTGCCTTAAGTTCCTCCTGGATGAGGTGCAGTTCTAATCCACAGCTACAGGAAAACGTTCTTGAGGTTATTTCTGCCAATGGTTCAACCGGTTATTTAAAAATCCTTTCAATTACTATTTTAACCATCACTCTGTCTGTTTAGACTTTATGTACTGACACATGAAAGGTCATGACTGTGTTTTATCAACTTAAAATGACTGGGCTTATTGATATTTGTGACTTTGGTGAAGATCAGATCATTTTTAATGAACAGTTTATGCAGAACAGGCCAGGCCAAGCAACTAGTGATGAATCACAGACTTTTACCAGTCACTGCAACAAAGTACTAAACATGACCGGTGTCATTTACATAACATTGCTGTTTAAAAAGTACGGTGACCCGAAATGTGAGGGCAGGTGGTTCAGGGAGCACAAAACACTGTTGTAATTTCTACATGGTAAAAGCAAAACGCAAAAAATACTCATGAGAATGTGCAAAAGACGCAAGTGATTTTTTTATTACAAATTTCAAATTGTGTAATAGAGAGGATAATGGATCAACATAATAGAATTATGGAGGACACTGTGGGTGTGTTAGGAGCCCGTCCAGCACACACCGAGCACTAGATTCATACACATAAGGATTTAGATTTAACAGCTGGTCATTAGTTCCATATGCAGGAAGGAGATCTTTCTGTTTTTTTTTTTCTTTATTCTGAAGAACTCAGGCATGTGTGAAATTATAAAAGATAGCTAAGTTCTCCACAAATGAAAAACAATACAGTACTGGCAACTATACAATACTTCAATTCATCTGCTACCAGCACTGGCACAGTGTTTTACTCTGTGCTAATTACTAATATTAGTTGCTTTAACTCAACTCACTACCAAGAGAATGGATCCAACCTGGGAGCACAGAACGAATGGGCAGAAAAAAAAAGAAAAAAAAAAGACAATTTACTGTAAAACTACTATTTCTACACATGGGCGGTTTAATGATGTACTAGGACACACAATATTTACTGTGTCTATAACCAGAGATGCCAGCTTATTAGTTTGACAAAGCGCTGCTCAGCTGGTTGTGTAGTTGGTAGTAGAGTAAAACTGATGGTTAATGATTTCTGATATTTATTTGCTTTTTCTTTGCATCAGTTTGTTAAGTTTTCATTTTTCGTTAAATCTCTGTATTATTTTGGGACTACGGTAGAAAAAGATGTTTGATGTCTCAACAGGCTTTAGATTGAGTTCTGTTGTAACTCCGTCCACTCACAGCTCATTCAACAGGTTTATATTGTACATTTGAACAAGATCTATTGCATCACATGTTTTCTCTGTTCTTATAAAAATCCACACAGTCAGACAACTCAAAATAAAATGCCACAGCGAGGGTAAAGTCCAGTCTCAGCAGTAAATGGGCTCTGGTAAGCTGGATGTCATATAGTCCTGCTCTATAGTGAACTCTGCTGGGTGCCAGTGACACTCGATCAGAGCATCATACAGCTCCTCACTGACCTCCATGAACTTCCTGTTGGCCTCCACCACATCCAGCTCTGGATTGGGCTCTGCAACACAGTAATCGCTGATTAGAAATGGCTGGAAGTTTATCTAATTTCTTAGAATTTGTTGATATTGTTATTGTTCACACAAAATGTGCAACCTGTGAATCTACAGTTTGAGCTAGTGTTCTGCAACATGAACCAACATTTAGACAGAGCTGTTGGACTATAATGTTTGTGGACCAGCAGTTTGTATATCAGGTTTCAAACATTCAAAGGTCATTGATATCACAAAGATCAAAACTAAAAGTGAAGAGTGAAAAGACAGTGACCTCTAAGGCGTTCAATTATGGTTTGACCATTGTGAGACCAAATCCTGTGCTCATGCCTAAAAACATTTCCTCCTTTCAATCCAAAGTCATTACACTGGAGGGGGTTTCTCTCTACAGAAACAAGAATGGAGGAAGAATCTCATTGTCCTTTTTATCTACAGACATGTCCTATTTTTTCTTAAATTACCTGATGTTGAGTGTGCTTAATGACCAGCAGACCACTGAGGGCTCACACACTGGCATCAACAAATTAATGTGTGACAGCTGCAGACGGCCATACGGTACACCACATCTTATTAGTGGGAACATCACGACTGTTACAGTATGTAATGATCCCCAATGATCTCCCAACAGTTTGGTCCATGGGTTATTATTTTACCTCTCACCACAGTTTATTCAACTGTCATTTTTTTCCATAACAAGAGTTTTTCACTATGCACATCCACTCACAATGTGATGTATCTTGGCTGTGCACTGCACCAGCAATTGCATGTATTTACGTAATGTCACACTGTTCATTTTATTTTCATTCATTTATTATTTTAGATGTTTTTGAGAAGACTACATATTTTGTATATAGCAGGAGTGACTGTGTTACCCGCCATTGCTGAAATCCAAGCGTATTTGACTTGGTGAATGTTAATGTCAAGCCCTGGATGGTGTTTGTATTTTGTCTCTTGTCTCCTGGTCCTGTTTATTCTTTCATTTTTAACTTCAGTGCACCTGTTTTTTCTTTTTTTTTTGAGGAACAGAGGAGATATGAGCAGACAACTGACCAATGTCACTTAAAAGACAATAAAACTACAGCTGCAGTACATAAATGTGCAGGAGGAGTTCTTCAGTGGATCCAAACTAACTGGATTTGTACCTTGGTTCTGACTTTGAGGTTTGAAAATGACCTAAATGTCATCATTCCCCAAAATGTGCCAATGTTCAAGTACATTTAATCATGTAATAAATCTGGACGGTGAATCAGTACAAATAAATGCATCATTAAGAAAATGTCAGTAATTTGCTGCACTCAATCTCAATACCCACCTTCAACTCCGTCATCCTGAACAGCTTCATTTTCCTAAAAAAATGAAAGACTTGTTAGAATGACTCGTGTCTGTTACTAATGACTAACTGAAGTGTATGTGTTAAAGCAGAGAGCACTCACCTGTGGTGGCGGATACTGTGTGTAATCATATTGCGGATAGTTGTAGCCATACCCTGCTCCAGTCTGGTCATAGCCCCAGGAGGAGTAATACCCAGGATATGCCTGCTGTTGGTACTGGTTGTACTGGTTGTACTGGTCGTAGCTGTGTGTGTATCCTGAGTTGGACTGCCACGATCTGTCAGACTGCTGCTGCTGCTGCTGGGGCCTATTCCTTAAACTCACAAGGGAGGGAAAGGCGCGCAGATGTCAGAACTCCACCGATCATTTGGCTTGTGCTCCAGGCACAAATAGATCAGCTTGCTGACAAAAGGAGTTAAGAACTCACTTGTTAGCAGCCAGGCTCAGTCTCAGAGGTTTCCCCCCCAGTCCCACTGCACCTTGACACTCCTCCAATGCCCGCTTCTGCAGCCGCTCATCTGGGAACTGAACAAAGCCACAACCCCTAAAAAGAGACACACAGTGGGAGAGCAATTATAGCACTGCTCTTAAAACAAGTGAAGAGTGAGTTTAATAGAAAAATGCTAGCGCAGTCATATTCTCAGGGTGCTGTGGAGCAAACAATGGGGAGAAAACAAAAACTACTAAGAAGAATTTCTAACCAAACGAACAGGGAAACTCAAGGCAGGTAACTGGTTAGGGTTGGAGAAAAGTTGTGGTCAGATAAACTCCTTAATCAAACAGGGAACCATGTTTGGTAACTTCTGTGTCATCAAATTGCTCCTTGATTGCAATGTTTAAGCTTCACTGTGCAGTGTTTATTTTCCGATTTGTTTGCCGGCCATCTTAAATCTCTGTTGGACATATAAACAGGATTTTGTGACTTCATTGCTTGTTTTGAGTGAATCACAGCTTAAGTGGAAAAGGGAGATCTCTGTGTTTGGGTCAAACAAAACTTCACATTCATAGAATCTGGATTTTGCAGTGGGAGTAAGAACACAGTGGACAAAAGACAAAGTATATGAAAGAAGTTGTATTATTCCTTTTGCAGTGGAAGTTGTGTGAAGCGTCATTTCCTTCTACTTCCGTAAGGATTGACACTGCACGGCATAGCTAACTTGCATATGTGTGATGGTACTATTGACACAGAAGCATATTTTGGGATTTTAGAGATGAAGGCAACATCTTTTCCCAGGAAGACAGTGGATAATTCAACATGCCAATGCCAGGCCCAATATACATTTGCTACAATAATGTGCTTTCCTGTCTGCAGTCCAGATCACTTTGTAAATGTACAGCACATCATGAAGGGGAGAATCAGACAACGACCACCGAGTGTATCTATCCTGTATCCAACTAAAATGGGCAAATATCCAAAAGCTGCAACAATTTGCTTCCTCATTTCTCAAAAGGAAAGGAGGTGCTGTCCCATTTTTTTTTGTGTGACACTAATTGACCACACAAGGTCGTAAGCTGCACAACAAAGCCTTACGTGGGTCTACTCAGCAAAGATATGATTTTTTTTTCTTTTAGAGTGAGTTCAATGATTGATTCAAAATTAAATCATAGTTTAGAACCATCCACTGCACTAGTGATTCCAACTATAGATAACTCTTGAGTTACCCTGTGGGGCTTTTGTGGAGATCTTTGGTAATTATATGAAATGTATACAATATTAATTATTGATATTCATCAATATTAAATTACAATATTTTTGTGATAATAGGTTTGGCCACATACATGTAACTGTACAAATACTTATATATCGCTTATACACCAATGTACACAACAGAATATGACTATGACATAAGTTGTGCAGCACTGTGTGGCAACACACATG
Source organism: Anabas testudineus (assembly GCF_900324465.2). Classification (NCBI taxonomy): domain Eukaryota; kingdom Metazoa; phylum Chordata; class Actinopteri; order Anabantiformes; family Anabantidae; genus Anabas; species Anabas testudineus. The sequence continues at coordinate 21,508,187 of NC_046620.1, forward strand.
TTAATACTCACTTGGAGTTGCCCATGCTGTCCAGCACCACTTTTCCACCACGGCAGGACGGGTAGCGGTTATAGAAAAATTCATAAAGCATTCCATCGTCCACCTCTGGGGTCAGGTCTCCCACAAACAAAGAATACATCTGACTGCAACAAGAGCAAAGAGCAGAGGCTGTGTTTTTAACTATTAGAGACAACAATAATTCTAAATGCACAAAGTGAGCTTCAGTAAAAACTAAGAATGCAAATAATAAAGTCAAAAACATAAATGTAACAAACAATAGCCAAGTAGACACAATGTGTAAATCAAATGAGGAGTCACTGCTCTGATCGTACTCACCCTGTGTCCTGTTTTCCAAAGGTGGCTCGGTTTAACTTGAATCTTGTGGGCTGTGAGGGAGACAAATTCAAGTTTGGTGTGTCACGTCTTACGAGTATGAGAGAAGAGAAGAAACATGGCTGCTGTGAATAATAAAAGCTCTTCATACCGGATTGGCTCCTGGTAAAGGTTTCCCGTTGATTTTGCGGAGGCACCTCTCAGCTGTGGCCTCATCTGTCATTTCCACAAAACAGTAGCCCAGAGCACCCCTGGGTGATGACACACTGTTTAACGTCAGAATGGCATCTCTGCAAAATGGACAGCTGCTTGTGGATTGAGTTCTTACCCTGTCATCTTGTTCCGTATGATGCGCACGTTGACCACCTGTTCACCCATGGTGGAAAAGGCTCTGGTGATGAACTTCTCATCCATGTAGGACTCCAGCTACAAAGCAGGACAAAAACATTACGCCAGAAACTTGGGAAAGGCGCAGTAATTCATAGATCTAACAGGAATACTAGCTGATTTGGGGATAATAAAACCTTTATTCTAAGTGTAACATTACAAATATGCAGTGGGAAACTAGTTAAACCCGTTTGGTTTAACTTGAATATAGCGCTACGGCTAATGGTGAGCCGCATAACCAGCTGTCTTTCAGCTTCTAGCTAGAAGAACACAGTGCTGTGTAGTTGTAAGTAGAGTTTTCTAACAGGAGCTTAGTTAGTTCAAGTTAATCTATCAACTCCTCACTCACTTCATGTGGCTTTTGCTAAAATAGCTAACACGGTGGCTAATAAAACACTGAGGAAAACAAATCGTTAATAACTCACGTTCCCCATCCATAACGTGCTCATGGTGCTGTCGGAGCTGCCAACTTTTTAATGTGAGAATAAAAACTGCAAACTATTTCCAAACTTCTTAAATTCGCCTGCTAAGAAGCCACGGAAAACGTAAGCTAACTCGCTAGCACGGAAGTACACCAACAATACGTCCTGACGTCACACAACACGTTCTTCTTCTTCTTCTTCTTCTTCTTCTTCGTTCTCGGTTTCCTGTTGAATTTCCGCCCGTTGTCGCCACCAAGTGTTAAGTTACAGAAACCTCAAGATAAAGATGAATCCTAAACTGTTGATTATTGTCTGAGAACATATTCCATCTATTCTTCTATATATATATATATATATATATATATATATATATATATATATATATATATATATATATATATATATATAGGCGATCAATGCCTCTGCTTGCTGCAGGCACCACAGTTTTCATTTAGATGTTTTCCAATAATGTGTAAGAACTAGGTTTAGGTTGGTGTGTCTCAGTCTTACTCTACTGAGAAGTGTCTCTTCTCCTCTCTTTCTTCTCAGTGAGCCTCCCACTGCTTCCTGCAGGATCTGATGTAAGTCATGATTTACATACAGCCTCTGCCAGTGTTCACCTTATTTCTGCTTTGTGGAAATTCGACTTGGCTCGGTTTTTAACCCCCCTAATAACTGACCCCTGTTTGTCAGGTGGATCTATTTAATTTACTTGGACGCCTGTATTATAATACACTATATTTCTTGCAGAATATCTTGCCGACATGTTGAAGAGGAATATTCGATGCTCTACAGGTCAGTTGAAGTGACGGCTGAACTAGCCGTCACTTCAACTGACCTACTGCATAAACACAATATAAAATTCAAAAAGTGAACAGAATGTCTGTGTTGAATATCTTGATGATGATCTTATGAAAAACTGCACGTCCATGTTTGAATATACGTGGTATAGTAAGTGAATAGTGAACTACAGTGTACAGTATCTAGTTCACTATCACTGTGCTGTATATTTTTCGAACAGACTAACTCGAGCCCAGCCTCTCTTGAACAGGACCAGGTGTCACTAGGACGGGCTTTATCAGGACCAAGGAGACATGAGGAAATGATCTTTTCTCCATTTCTTTCTTCTTTGTATGTGTTTTCAGTTGTAGGTAGTCTATATTTGGCCCAGTTGTTTGTAACGTCATGATTTGTATTGGGAGTGTTTCAGTCTGCATTTGTTTTTCATTTCTCGACCCAATGGGCAGTGTGCACTGATCACTGCTGCTGAAGCAGGTGAAGAAAGGAAAGACGGTCTCTTACATACGGCAGTAAACTTGAGGTGTCTGCTTCAGCTTAAAGGACAGCTTAGACCTTATCCTCATAGTTTTCTGTCTTCATTTGATAAACCTCATCACTTATGAGGACATGTTAGTTTTCCTAAACTTGGACCAATGAGAATAATAAAAACAGAGTTCTGACAAATACGCTCGTGTCGTTATTAACGACTGAGCTTTATAGATAATTTAGCACTTTGGAAACAGTTTATGTGGTAGTTATGTTCCAAACCATGATGTCACTCTCTGTTTGACTGACGTTATTTTCTAACAAACAATATACAAATGATGCATCTTTAACAGCGAAGATATTCCTGAAGTGAAATCTGTAAATGACTTAAACTGTCCAGATGGAAATACGATGCAAGTTGGGGCAAAGCTTAATTCATTTTTCTTGTCCTGATGCACATGTAATAAGGTCTGATGAGACGTTTTCAAACCCTTAGCTCTGACAATAGGTGAAGGCCAGATGGCACCTACCTGCTACACCATACTATGGTACCATACATGTAATAAATCCAAAAACGATTATGATTAGCCTCCTCGTAGTAGCTGTCTCTAGCAGTGGTGTAGTCCAGGGTATATGCAGATGCTTCTACATCCACAGTGATACACTGATACTCACTTACACCTTTGTTGTCTGATCAGTGTTGAGTTGTGATGTGGCTTTCAGGGGAGCTGACTTTGTCTTCCACTTTTTCATGATCAGACTCTAAACTAAATTATATTTATTACTATTTGTATTCATAAAAATATTAATAATAAATATAAGAAAACTTGTGACCAGAGCTGTGCGAATTGTTAAAACGTGAGCACTTGAACGATTGAAATGAATTTTTGCTGCATTAATAGATTCACTATGGACATATTGTGTACCATCACAGAGGGACACCTGCACCTCCCCACATACTGTTGAACCTGGGGGGGGCATGGTCCTGGTGTTCAAAGCATTTTGCCTGGTGCTTAATCTTGTAATCTTCCAGTTACTGAACTCCTCAAGCGCTTCTCTAGCTCAGTGTTGGAGTCAGTGTCTCTACTTTATCCTCTCCATGCTGGTGACTTTACAAAATTCAATTAGTGCTAAATTGAACTCAGTCATGTATCGAACATAAATTATGTTTTTGTTTTCAGTATGATCTATGATAAAGAAAATACAATAAACATAAATAGCAAAATTAATAGACAGCCCCTAAAACATGTTCGTATGGCTGTATACATAGAGGGGATCATGTTACATTGATGATTTACACAAGAACACACTATATCGCCATGTACTCTGTACTGTAGTGTGTATTGTAGAGAATGCTGCTTACCTCTAGGTGGGGGGGGGGGCTCCCAGGACCGTAATAATAGTAATACAGCCAATGTCTCCAGACATAAAAACATCAACGTCAATGCGAGAAAACGAAACACTAGAAGTTTGTTGTGTGAAATAGACTTTAAATGAACTTCTTAATGATCATCAGTACATGTTGCAAACATTTTGTAAGCTTGAATATTTATTTTTATATAATTTCTTTAGATGACATCAGTGTCCTCATAGGAAAAAAACCCTGGTTCCAAATGAAAACAGTTTGTCATTGTTGTACAGTGAAGGCTCCAAGTCATGTTATACAACACACATTTTGTGAAGTTGGTTGTTATGTCACACAAATATGACACTGGCTCCATTATTGATTTAGGTTTACAAGCAGCATGTATGCAGAAACCACAGTACAGATATAATGATCCCATCCAAAAACAAATCCGAGTAAACTGCATCAGTGCTTTAACCACACAAAGAAAACCAGTGATCTGTTTGTTAGATCACAATGTCCAGACATACTTCCATCCACAAATTATACTGTAAATACAAATCTCACTTGTGTCTCCACAAGACATGAGGGTGAATCTTAATTCTGGTGTTTCTGAAAACCATTTTGACAAAATAGTGAAGATCAGTTACTGCTGTGGTTTACTAGCAACTCTCCAGCAACTGAGCATACAACACCGTGATGATGAAGACCGTAATACGCAGTTGAAACCTGTAGGTATGGACTCCTATTTTGTTTAGTGTTGTGTTCAAGTTACTATCTAGTTTTGATCTTGTTTCAACAAGTAAAAGTAATTTTGGTTAACACACTTTTACAATGGTTTATTTTCCTAATTATTACCTTGCATTATCTTGTGCTCTCTGTCCCACTACTTATCTTGTGCGTATTGGAAAATAATGCCCCTTGGGACTCCAGTAAGCTGAAATTGATCTATATTGTTACACTACTAGTACGAGTAAATGTAGATAAACATTTGACCAGACAACAGTTTGGATCTCACTGATTTAAGTGACTTGTGCTACTTGCTGCTATGATCTGATGTTTGCAGGAAGGATGTAGAACACTGCACAGCTGCTATGTGAAATCCCACACAGAAAAAGGAGGCAAGGTGAGCAGATCCCCTAAAACTAAAGTATTGCACATCTTAAATTAAGATCTTTAACAGCTGAATGAAATGTTTAGATGTCGCCACTGAGTAGCACGTCTGTAAGGCAGTGGACTCAGGAGTGGAGCTGGACTCACTTTATTCTAGACAGGACACAACACAAAGCCCAACAAGGAATCTGAAGCAGACTGCAAATACCAATGAGCAGGTTAACTCACACTGTGGAGTTCAAACCCCCCACGTGTACTAAAACCTTCTAATTGCTGTGAATAATAATCTTTTTTTTTTTAATAAACTTTTTTTCTTACAACACAATGAACTAGTTTCTGACACTATATTTTTGTGAATAATCTTGTAACATAAACAAATCACAGAACCATGTCATAAATGCACATTAGGATTAAAGCCACATGTACAATTTGTAATGTTCCCACTCCAGCTTCCCCTAGTGGTGGCAACAAAAGACGCACAGGGTGAAATCTTACCACAAACTGGGGAAAAAACTGGTGCAGTCTAATTGTTCTTTTGCCAACATCTGGAGTTTTAGCTGTCCACAAGCGAACGGGCTGCTGTCAAAGTCATTCAGCAGAGATTAAGGTCAAAACATTTTGAATGGTAACAAGCTTTAACCTCGTATCTCAAGAAAATGAAAAGTGACAAGAAAACAGAAAGTTCCCTAGAGATAAATAAGCAGGGACAGCGATAAAAGCCTATAAAGCTAATTAGCTAATTAGAGATGCAGCAAGATGAAGTTCAAATTCTTATTCTACCTGCAAAGCTCTAAATTGTTGAACTGCAAAATGAAAGATCTATTGGAATCACTGAATAAGTATAATACACAGGTGGAAATGCAAAGGTCTGGAACCAGGTGAGAAAAAAACGACGCTCTAACGGAGCATACAAATGGATAAATTATTAACACCTGTATGTGGGCAGAACATTTCATGGTTCTCCAAAGAGCAAAACTAAGAAGGTCAGGAAAGTGAAATCATTAACAGAACAGAATCCTCCAGGTTAGAGTGCAGGAGCGGTCAGGTGCCCAAATGAACACTGGTTTCACCTGCTGGTACAATTCCCACTGTGCTACAGGCTGTTAAATTACAATATGCAGTTTAAGTAAGTTCTAACGTGCCTCAGAATCAATCCGCTCTGCTCCGTCCAGCCCTTCCTCTCCCTGCTCTGCTACATTCTGTCCAGAGCTTTAGGTAGATCTATTAGAACGCTTTAAACGTACGAATTAAGCAAAAATTCTTTTTCTGAATGGTTAGAAAAGCAAACCTCAATCAAAAACTAATCTTAGATAAAAGTGATCTGAAGCCATCATGTCTATTGTAAGGGCTTTAGAACGTGATCTCTTTACTGTATGAAAAGGCAAATGATGTCAGCATACTCCTTTAATAGTCACAATGACACCTAGCTGCTGTTTTAAGACAGACGTGAAAACTGTGAACCTGCCCTTTAATAGGAAAAGACAGACTGTTCACTCCAGTTACATACAGTTTATCCAAATATTTATATTTCATCATATCATATATGTTTGTAAGGTTGATTACATGTCAACATGTACATATTGTGTATAGTGCTCTTTCCATCATTCAGATACACTGGATATTATCCTACATATGCATGGTTAAGTGTGACTGTTAATGTTTAATGGACATTAATAAATCTTCTGTGCTTTAGCCTCTTTAAGCTCAATGTTTCAGTTCTACAGTCCAAACCTCATTTCATTTCCAGCAGCTGCTTGCAGTAGAAAAAAGCCCTCTGCAGGTCTCTGTACACTACCTGCCCAGCTCCAAATGTATTCGTAACTGCTTTTTGACATGTAGCCAAAAACACTAAACCAAAGCAATGCAGTTTTAAGGGCCCCACACACCCATATCCACCTGTATATGTGCTTTAATGTGTTGTTTAGCTGGACCTCTTCTCTGGACTTATATTGTGTTTCGGTGAACAAACATTTATCATCTGTATGTGGAGTTTGGCGGGATCAAATTATTTCTTGCCTAGCTCCACCCAACTTTAACCTGAAGGTCAAATCAGCCACAAAACACTTGCATTGGGTGTGTAGGGCTTCAAACCTCAAAGTGTGTAATCAAGCGCAACAGAAAATCATTTGTTGGAACATTTTTAAAGGTTGTAATGGGTGCTAGTCTATCTTCCATAATTAGTTATGCAGACTCTCTGTAGAACCAACAACTAACACCAGCACAACCAACCTAAAGATACAATAAGAGGAATGTGAACTGAAATGTAAACCATGTGCAGTGTGCACAGAACTACTGAAGCATTCGAATGTAGGCAAATAACAGGAAAACTGTTCAGGCTGGAAAGTCTCAAGGGCAGAAAGGGGGCAGCAGATCCATTCAGAGTCCAGATGTGGGGAAGAAGATGAAGATGATGAGGTATTCCAGTCTGCTGGGCCCAACTGCTCCTCACACACACAAACACACACACATACACACACATAGCTCAGTCCATCTTCTCTTTATGAACCAGTTTGGGGGCGTCCACAAAGTCTTGGCCATTAAACAGGATGATAGTGGCTGTTATCGCACTAGCAGCCCCCCAGAACATGACATAAGCCAGAGTTTCTGTCCATGTGTCACCTGAAAGATGAGAAGCAGTCAAACACAACTCAGGAACACACACACACACACACACTTCGAGCAACCTGGGGGTTCAAACCACCGACCCTGCAGTTAGTGGAAAACCTGCACCACATTTATTCTGGTTTCCAAAAGAGCAGTAGGAACTGGTCATCTGAAGCTCATCTAAAGCAGGGGTGTCCAATCCTGATCCAGGTAATCAGCAGTGGGTGGGGCAGAGATAGTAGGAAAACTACTGTCTGCACAGGAACCTGATTGCTGTTTAACTACTATTTCTTTTTCATTTGACATAATAAGTAATAATAATAAAAATAATACATTTATCTAAACACAAAAGATCCATGGTCAATTAACTGATTGAGCTGATAAACCCTCTGCAAAGCGGCCAGTCTTGTCGACGCAGAGAAGCTAATGTTAGCCATTTTAGCCATTTAGGATACAAACAATCTAACCTAGTAAACAAAAACAAACAAAACCCTCTGTACCGGTAACACTTAGAGCTTGAAACTTTGAATGAGGCCCGGTTTTCAGTCTCAGACAGTCAGAATCAGTCCTGTCCTTAAATAACAATTAATGATAAATAGAAATTAATCCAGCATTCACAAACTGGTTGGAACTTAAAATACACTAGGCCTATCCGTCCAAAACAAGTAAAATCACAGTTAGTTCAGATCCTGATGGAGGAACAAGAGAGACTTCTCTGCTGCCACCGTTTACAGAGGGAGTTTGCTGCAGCCAGGAAAAACAATGCTGGACTGCTGGTATTTGGCCACTGTAGGTGGTTTTTGGACCGAGCCTGAGCGAGAATTGGGTCCCTGAGGCTTGACAGCACGTGATTATGAGCGCAAACCTTGAATGGACCACTCAGGGTCTGGTTTCTACAAAACCAGAAAATGTAAAAAAAAGGACGCAGTGCACTTCTAACATACTTAGTGACCTTCTACATGCACCAGAGAGTCATAAAGGATAAGCTATCAAAATGACCTTGCCCATGTTTATTGTTCATAACATGGACAAGTATTAAATATAGTCTAACTGACAGGTTCCTCCTGTATTACACCTCGCATTTTAATTCTCCACACTATGTTCACAACTCACCAGATCATCAATCAACATCAAAAGAAAGAAATCACCAGTTACTGGTAACAGTCGAAGAGAAAATAGCAAAGCCACTGTTACAATCGAGACAAACTGACAAATATGAAATTCAAAGTCCAATGAATGGGTGCAGGTTGATCAGCAGACAAGAACTTACCAGCCATTAGAAGACAGACAATGCACATGGAAAACGCCACCAGCATGATGATGGGCAGCTGCAAAAAATAACAGGATCCGTAGGATTAGATTAACAGTCAGATTCACTTCTGCCGTTGATAACACGAGATGGGTAGTGGTATACTAACTGTGAGGAACTTCCAGTCCTTCTGCACACGTAGAGGAGTGGGGCCGTCTGACTCATCAACAGCAAAGTTACCCAGAAACAGGTCAATGGAGTCCTGGAACCAACCAAATCAAACTGATCATACAGACTGATCCTAATCATATTCATGTTCATGTTTTTGTTTGCTGAAATGTTAAACATGAAAGGTGGACCCATGTTTCAAGCTAATAGCACAGCACGAGAATGAAGTAAAAATGCACAGGAGGTGTTATATGGAAAAAGAATAAATAAAGATAAGAGAGACAAAGTTGAAACTGTCAATTTGTCTGGCACAGCGATAGTGTATTTACAACCGATCACGTCACAGAAATCTTACCTGTCTGAATCCATCAGAGAAATTGTTTTTGTAGTAGCGGATCATAGAGTTCCAGCCATCCATCATCAGCCCCCACCTGGTCCTTTTTCCTGTCCTGATGGACATTTACAGTGATTAAATAGTGGCTATGACAGCAATACTATAGGAGGGAGCTCAAGAAACACCACATTAGCAATGTAGTGCTGGATATGTACTGTACCTTGTGAAGTCTGTTTTCAAGGCTCCAGTTCCTGCATACTGTACAGCACATGCATTGGCATTGTCAGCCCATGCTGGTTAAAGAGCGCGCACACACACACACACACACACAGACAGACTGTGAGGACACACTCAAAGGCCAATGTTTCTAGAAATCACACAACACATGCAACAACTGAGCATAGAGTAGACAGTACCGTTCTTGTAGATCTTTTCAAACTCAGCCTGCTCTTCAATCCGCTGACCCACATTCAGGACCCCCATTCTCTGTGGACACACAGTGAGTAATCAGATATCTCCTCTACCTTGGGCTGACTTTGGAAGCATGGCTCACAGATTTTAACTGTACAGCTGTACTTCTCAGTTGATAGTAGTAGAATGGTGAGCGTCTTACACGCACTCATGTAAAAAGAGTGCATGAGAAATTGAGAGCGTAATCTGATTGGACCATATGTATGTATATGAACGTATATATCACCTTAAGGTTTTACCATTCTGCTGTGCACAAAACAAAGATGATTATACTTGTGATTTCCAGTTAAGCCTAATTGCATTAACAACTGAATAAATTAAGTACTAAACCAATGGTGTTCCAGGTCCAATGTTTATTTATTGTGTTTATATATTTGTGAACCTTTTGGAATTTAATGCATTAAAATGTGATCTGATCTTCATTTAAGTTGATATATTATGTATTAATATTATGTGCCTCAAGTAATACCAAGCACAACAACTCTGATCTTTCATGTTTTTATCACAACCATAAAAAGTATGTGAACCCTTTGAATAATGAGGCTAACTGGAGTCAGGTGTGAGCATAAAATTACTTTGGACGTGTGGACTAAAGCTTCTCAACTGACAAAAAACACTTAAACCTTTTGAGTTTGTTCCATACAAGAGGAATCTGCTTATGTGAGCCATACCTTGACAAAAAGAGCTTTCAGAGGATCTACAATCAAGAATTGTTGGTTTACATTAAGCTGAAAAGGGTTACAAAAGGATGTCAGAGCCTTTAGAAATTCACCAGTCTACAGTTAGACAAACATATCTACTAATGGAGACACTTTGTGGCTACTCCACCAAGAGTCAGAATGACTCCAAGAACACGACAAACACTCATCAATGAGGGGAAGAAATAACCCTGGCATCATTGGAACTGGCTAACATCAATGTTCGTAGGTAAAAACATTAAACAAGCAGGGTGTCTATGGCAGGACACTATAAAATAAGCGGCTGCTTACTAAAAAGAACATTGCTGAACGCCTGTAGAATGCCACTGTATCTGCTGACTGCAGCTGCAGTTGCTCAACATACTCCTGATCAAATTTTTGTCTGTTGTTTGCAACTTGTTGGTCTGTTTTCCTCTCTTTACTTTTCACTCATCCCAACCGGTCGGATGGGATTTCGTGGGTTTTCTACATAATTCTGTAAGGTCTAAAACTTGCTCTGTAAAGTTCCTTGAGATGATTTTTGTGGTGTTTTAGTATTCAATTTAATTTTTAATTCAATTTAAATATTTCTTTTAAATAATCAACTTAAGTGAACTACAAAAATAGCATGTGAGACTAGAAAAAATGAAAGGGGAATAAAAGCATCAGCAGCTATTAAACATTAGCTGGAACACAGTTGCAGCAGTGATTACAAAGAAAAATAAGTTCCACAATTGAGTGCTGGAGAAAACTTGATATGAGTTAGCAATTAGAAATTTCAAGATGATTGTCGCTCCCCATAAGGCATCATGACAGCAGTTACAATGATCACAAAAAAGCATAACACTGCAAAATCAGACTCTGCCAAAGATCAGAGAAAGATTCCTGATGCAGAACATTCTTTGGTTAGATGAAACCTAAATAACTGTGTGGCTCATGTGGAGTCCAGCATGTTTGACCCAGCAAGGACTACCGATTGTGACTGTATAATTATGACTATAAAACATGAAGGTGGGAATGAATGAGAGTAGAATATGTCAGGGAAATGACATTTATAGACGCACTTTCAATACAGTAATGAAATGGTGACTCCCTAGGAAAGGACTTTCAAACATGACAATCAATAAAAAAAAAATGACATAACTGCTCTCAGATTTCTGCAAGAATGATTCCCATTAAATGTTACATTATACAAGTACTGTGTGATTTTTTTTTGCTATTCTAAAATGTTTAGCAGAAGTGAGGTGAAAAATACCTGCAGCTGAGTCTGCAGGGAGCGTCGGGCCAGCAGGCTCTGGATGACATTGGTCCTGTCCAGGCAGTCCATGCAGTTACTGCGGAATACTCCTTTCTGCTGTGCCACCGTCTTCCCCTCTGAGTTCACCATGAAGTAACTGTACACAAAGAAAAGTCTAAAGACTCTAGCACAATATACTGTGCAACTAGATATTGTTGGTGGTGGTGTGGCTGCTGGTAGAGTTACACATATTCATCCTGTGTTTCAGCGACAGCATCCACAAGGACCTGGAGACGGTCCCATCTCATGTGGCTGCACTCTTTGTGGAAGTCGAAGGCTATGTAACTGCAGACAGAGGATACAATGGGTGAACACGTTAAAGACTAGGAGGAGATGTCCTGACCAAGTTTTAGATCAAGAAAATTGACATTTATGTACCGGTTTTGGTCTCAATTTCAGAACCTTACACCTGAACATTGACACTTACTTGAGCATGCCGTTGTTCATGCCAGTCACCATCTTAGCAAAGGCCTGTTCTAGTGGCTTCTCTGAACCTTTCTGGTTCACCTGGAAAACAGAAAAATATAAATTGGCCCCACAAGTCTATCTTAAATTTGTTTTTAAATTATAATAATGAAAAACAAAGGTCCTCGCCAGGTTGAGAATAGTTTGCTTCCCATAGATGAGGAGCTGAGAGTCAAAATGCCTCTGGAAACCATCCATCTATAAACAACATTTAAGTGGTTAGCACATTTTCAAAAAACAAATAAATAGAAATAAATAAATAAATAAAACAAAAGATCAGCTCTTACGTGATTGGTGGTTTTGCTAATTATTGGTTTAGGTTTGTACTTGAGGTTGGGCCTCTGACTCCAGTAAAAGGGCATGGAGCCTCGTGTCTGCAGATAAAAAGTTATTTTTGAAATCTCACACTTCTGAAACATCTCAACTAATTGGCCATATGCAGTTGTCTTTTAGCATAAGCAGCACTCATACTTGCCTGTACAAATGAAGCCTTGGTTCCCTCATACAAAACTATCTGCTCAGTCTCCACAAAGTTAGCAGCATGACCTTCAGAGTCGATGCCTGTGAGGACAGTAGAAGTCATCTGTGAGCAGTCAGTAGTGTCAGTGGTGAGGTGGGAAAGGTTCAACTAGGACTGACTTTGCAGGTTTCTTACCTCTAACGTAGTATCTGACCCCAGCCCGGAAGCAGCTTCTCCTGGATATGAGGATCCACTCAAAGATCTTCCCGTTGATACGACATGGCTTCATGGCGATGACTGGACCAGGAGGGTCAAGGAAAAGCTTTGCTCAGGATTATATTTCATCTTGTCTCCGTTGTGTTGAGGTGAAATAAAGTGCTTAAGGTTCCATTAAAAAATGTCAGACATGTGGAAAGGATACAGCCATGGATAACAGGAAGTGCAAACTTCTGAAGCTATAGGGAAATGGTGGCAGTTATTCTACAAATTCAGTACAAAAACATCAACTAGCATGACTAAGCAGAAGCTAAACCAAACGGTGACATGCGTTACCTCTGGCTGTGCAGCCAGTTCTCTCAGGAGATTTCCATTCCACACAAACCTCTGATCTGCCTGAAAACCAAAAGAGATTTGATTTAACAGATTACTCAGTCACACAAAGCATATAGCAACACTTTATAATAATGTTTATTAGTTAAAGCGTTTAAACATCTAAGTGATAGGAAGTGATCAAGCACATTACTTATTTAAAACTATACCCAAACACAACTTTGAGGAACTAACTTTTGAGAATTTCCATTTTACATTATTTGAACTCTTAGTGCACTACAATTCAGAGGAAAATATTCTACTTTTACTCAGTAGATTGACAGTTTAAGTTATTTTGCAGATTAAGTAAATGATCATGTGTTACTATTATTAATTGACCAGCTGTTGGTAGGTAAAGTGATTCAAATCAGCTTTAACAGCTGCTACATCAGTGATGTTTACATTTAAATGCATCAATAAGTAAAATATAATAATATATATAAAATAATACATTATATTATAATATAATGGTTCACTTTATAAACTGACCTTAGAACTCACTAACACTCTCTTGTAAAGTAATTGTTCCAATGTTCTAGCTACAACCTTGTTCAGTCCTCTCTGTCCTGCTGCTATTTCAACACAGACATGTCTGAGCTCTATTTTCTGTGAAGCTGTGACGTTTAGCCCCTAAACACTTATAGGAAATTGTGTTCTTTAAAGACCATTATAGCACTAAATACTGGATAAGCAATGTAATTTCCCTGTGGGCCATACTTTACTTATCTTAACAATGTCAGATGCCAACATACTGTTAAAATAATTAAATTTAAAGAAATTAGTACAGCGGCTCTTGTGCACTATTAAAAATTCAGCAGTGATTTTTATGGTGTTTAGAAACTTTACTTCACCCATTCTTTAAGAATATTAAATTTTACTTTCATTTTAACAAATCTGGACTTGACATATACATTAATGTTACTAACTAAATTCTGAGTTTAATTTTTTTTTTTTTTTTTTTAAATCACTAACCAAGTCAGACAGAGAAATCACTTTCTTAATGAAGTACTGCTACTTCCATACCCAAAGTAAATTTAGACTGAACATAGAGTGGAAATCTCACCCTCTCCAGCAGACTCATCTCCTGGAAATCAGGGCTGGTGTTGGCCAGACGCTGCAGAGTGTGTGTTAGATCATAGTCAGTGCAGAAGTAGAAGCCGTCTGTAGTCAGCACATTGTTAATCATGGCCAGGAAGGTCTTATTCTCCTGAGACTGGATGAGGAAAGAAAACAGACTTTTAGATTTTAAGGAAACTCATGTCGAATCAGTTTGCAGAGAACAGGAAACTGCATACTCGTGCAGTAGTGGTGCTGTATGCGTTAGTGTTAGTTTAGTATATGTACTGAACCTTCCTTCTCCTGATGTCTCTATTCTATTAGTACATTACATATACACTGACTGTCCCAAAAAAAAAATAAGTCACACACTCTAATATTTTGTTGGAACACGTTTCGCTTTAATTACAGTACCCATTCGCTTTGGCATCGTTTCAATAGGCTTCTGCAATGTCACAGCATTTATTCCCGTCCTGAGTCGTATTAATTTTTCGCCAAGATCTTGTATTGATGATGTGAGAGTCAGACCGTTGCGCTGTAAGTCTAACTGTAAGTCTTCTCCAGCACATCACAAAGATTCTCAATGGGGTTAAGGTCTGGACTCTGTGGTGGTCAATCCATGTGTGAAAATTATGGGTCTTGGCCCCTGAACCACTCTTTAAAAATTTGAGCCTGATGAATCCTGGCATTGTCATCTTGAATTAAAACCAGCGCTATCAGGGAAAAAAAATCCATTGATGTAATAACCTGGTCCTTCAGTATATTCAGGTAGTCAGCTGATCTCATTCTTGAAATGAGACGCTACTCATTGCATCAGTTAGGGTTAAGTAACTTGTTGCCAGCTAAAACATACTAATCCATGCAATAATTATCTAATGGGAGGCTCTTACCTACAGTGGCAAAAAGGAGGAATTTTAGTCCATTCTTCCAGGTCTGTCATATTCTTTGGACGTCTCATGTATGTGGCTCTCTTAAAGTCATTCCATAGCATTTCTTTTGGGTTAAGGTCTGGGCCACTCCAAAAGGCGGATTTTGTTTTTTTGAAACCATTCTGTTGTGTGTTTCGGGTCATTGTCCTGTTGCATCACTCAACTTCTTCAGAGTTACAGCTGATGTACAGACAGTCTCACATTATCCTGAAGAATTTTTTGATCTACTTGGGAAATTATCTTCCTCCCAATTCACTGCAAATTGGCCAGGCCCTGATGCAGCAAAGCAGGACCAAATCAAGATGTTTCTTCCAGCAAGCCACTGTATATACTATATGATTCCTCTGACATACCTCACCTACCAAGAGCAGAATGACTCGCAGCAGAACCATGTTTCCACTTCACAAGTTGACATCTCACATGTGTTATGTACATTATAAGATATATTAGATTGTTGTTAGTGCCCCATGTTAGTTATTCCTGGTTATTTCAATATTTCACATATATGAATCAGTAATTAATTCATAATAAATAAGAATGTAGTATCATTATTAAATGTTTCATAAATAAACCTGTGTTTAGGCAGAAGTCTAGAACAACACTACACGTCTATTTCATTTTCTGTTGAGTCAATGTTTGGGCAGCTTGCAGTGTGTTGACATAGGAGTATAAAGTTTTTTTTTTTTTTTTTTAAACATTTTCTGTATGAGTCAAAGGGAAAACTTTTTAATAGTTTCTAGTCTTAAAACAAAGTCAGTGCTGGACACAGTAAACAGTAAGCTAGAGAATTTTTAACCAAGTCACACAATCATTTTATGACACTGAAACAGCAGTGACCGCTGTATCATAAAGTGGTTCGTGGTTTTTGAGTTTTGTGCATCTCTGCTGGGTTAATAGGATATGGCTGCTAAGCCACTTAAAGAGTGAGGATAATGCTACACCTCCATCCCTCCACTGTCCACACTCTCCATCTGCTTTCTTAAGGTGCTTTTACTTTAAATGTCATGCTTTAGATGTTCTTTTACTAATGATTATACTTTACTACCATCAAAAATTAACAACAACAACATTAGGAAATTAGATATAAAAGTAGTTTATGGTTGTCAGATACTCTAAATGTTGTACCAATCAATAGTCCATTGTGTCAAGTTGCTATTCCAATACTACATAATCTGTGTTTTCAAGCTGAGGCTGCTCAATAGACCAAGAGTAGTGATAAATAATGCACTGAAATTAGATAGCACACACTGCAAAGGACTGAAACGTGAGGTCTCAGTCAGACTGGACACCTCTTAGACATTCATCCACATTCTAAACGTCCAAACCACTGACTAATTATCGCATATTGACTGAGAGGGAATTTTCTAAATTTCCAAAGTCACACTTTTGCTGCTGCTGTGTATGTATATAATGAAAAAGGGGAATGTGTGTATACTGTAATTTAGCTGATTTAAAGGAAAAAGAAAACATCCAATGTGCTGAGATATCCAGTCATCTCTGGACTGATCTAGATCTCTGCTGATCTGGACTAATGATCAAACCTCACAAATTCAAAGCTCCTCGAGAACAGGTGGCATTGATCTGTCTGAAGTTTGAGATTCTGTTGAAGTCTGTGCACTTCGGTTTGCAGTGTGCAGTTTGGTGAATCTGACTCAGAGCACTGAGACATTTAGGGTAATAATAAAAAATGTTGTCTTACTGACCTGGATCTCTGAGAGATGCAGCACAGTCTTCTTGTAAGAGATCACATCAAAATCCACAGCTTTCCACACAGCGTGGCCCAGGAGGCTGCCAACATTCCTCTTCCTGGTGATGACAATCAGGTACATCCCTGTGTGGGGTAAACGGTCCGTGAACAGTCAGTGAAGGCTGTTTTACCATGTTGGTTACCAACAGTGACAACTTGTCTCCAAAATGACTACCTGCTACCAGGCGAATGGTTCCCATGATGCCACATATAGGTCTGGTAACTGCTGAAGGAGGAACATCCTTTTTACCTGAGAAAGAACAACAATGGTTACAAACCTTCTATTTAATGTTGATTATCAACTTCCCGTTATGTGCTCCAATTAATAAATATAGGGCAGCCTGTTAGGACCAAAACAAATGATCATCAAGCCATATGATTAAATGTTACCTTAACAATGATTTGTTGATTATATGTTTAAAACATCTTATTGCAGAGCCATATACTGTTCACATCTCCAGCTCAACCAGTCATTAGACTTAGAGACTTCCCACCTGTGAGGGTCATCTCATTTGAGACCCTGTCAATGGCCAGCACAGCATCAGCCCCCTCATCACAAGCCTCGATGAAGAACTTCTCTGGTGTTGTGTGCCTGGTGAAGAACCACAGGTTAAATTACACCTGGCAAATGTTTGAAAAGTTTCATCAAAATATCCCTGTTTCAAAACAAAGGTCAACTGCTAGTGGCAGCAGCAAGTCAAGTCACAGTGACTGACTGCATTACAATACAAAAACTGACCACAAGTTTCATTAGTTCTAAATACAACTTTATTTCCACGCAGAGAAAGAAAAACATAAACAAAGGTCCAGAATTGTGGCACCCTTCTCTGGGTCCGAGTTCATTGAAGTGGACTCAGGTGGAGTCACAGGTCACACTGACAGGTCGAAATTTCAAATTCATTTTGGAAATCATGGAGGCCGTGTCCTTCTGCCTAAATAAGAGAGGGATCATCAGGCTTATTAATCTCATCTTGTTATGAGCACTCAGTTCATGGTATAGCGGATATTAGTACAGATGGCATGTGTAACTTACACATCTAGAAATGCACCATCAATGCTGAGCAATAAATAAAGGTTTAAGAACAACAATCAATACAATGTAATGAGCTTTTTTATAGAAGTTTGTGTTTTTTCAGCAACACATTGTCACATCACATTCTGCAGGTATTACAACAACAAGGCTCTATAGTAAAAGAATCCAGGTGCTAAACTGGCCTGACTGCAGAAGAGGATACCACTGTGAAAAGGGAATGTGACTATTGTAAACTGTGAGTATCTAATTTCCTGTTTTAAAGCTAGATTTCCTCACAGTTAGACATTTCCCTTTTTTTTATCTGTTCCCAGTGAAATTTGCTGCTGATGTGGTTTCTTCACTTAATGCTGTCAATGCAAACTCAACTCTTTTGTTCATGCAGGACACACCTCTCACTATTACACGCATGTTAATCATTATCCAAGAATTATTTGCTGACAGATTTACAAACTCACTCCACATCTCAAGTTTAGACATTTAGTCTTTTTGTAGAGATTAGCATAAAATATGGAGAAAGACAAAGGCCTGACCTTTTAACCACTTAGCCAATGGGATGCTCAGAATAACACGTCTAAACTGGAAGTGTCCATGAAAGCTCCTGAAAACACACCACACCCAAAATGTAAAGTGCAGTGACACTCCTAAAACAATCCTCTGTGATTAGGTCACAAGCTGAGCTCAAATCTATGGTTGCTGTGAGTACTAATAACTGCTGTGAAAAAGACAAACACCTGCCATCATGATGGGATTGAAAGCTTTTTATATCTTAGAGGCAGTGAAAGTGCAGTGTGAGGATATAGGTGGATTGACACAAGGATGGTTCAACAATCTATCATGATAACTGAATGAAGTGACCTTGAAGTATAAGGTTTTCAATCAAGCTGAAGCAATGCTTATGAAATAAGTAAGTAAATTATATTTATATAAGGCCACCTAGAATTAGAATTAGCCTTGAATGTGTATGCAAGGTGACTGTGACCTCTGACCACCCTGTGAAGGCCCATTTCCCTTGTGGGAACTCAATTACTCAACTCAATTAAGTAATGAAAATGTAGAATGGTAAAGATGGAGAGATCTGACTCTTATTCTCTCTCTCACACACACACACACACACACACACACTTGCCCTGGCCCACCAGGAGCAACACGGGGTTCAGTATGTAGCCCAAGGACACTTTGACATGTGGGCTGGGATGCTGTGTATCAAACTGTTAACCCTCAGAATTAGTGGACGACCCAGACATCCACATTGAGGAATTCTTTGGCCATGTGCTAACATCATAACAGTCTAATTCCAGCGAGATGTCTATGTTGCCATCTTTCCCACCGTCCCCCACATCTGTCTACTGATGTGGGGGACTGCCAAATGCCTGACATGCTAGGAGGGATTTTTTTTTTTAACTAAGTACTAAAATAAGCAAAAGGAAATGTACAATCCACACAGAGAATGGTAGTTCCCCTGTATAAAGCCAACTGTTTCCACATGTTGGATCAAGCAGAAATCATAGAAACATTTCTAGGAACTAGGAACACACAGCTTTAAAGCTATGCAACAGAAATACGTGACCTCATTTCCAGCTGCAATGATGTTTGGAGCTGCGGGTGATGTAGTAAATCAGCTGCTGTGACGACACGGCCACACAAACACTCTATTGTTGGGTATAATCTAGACCACACTGAACATGCCTGTGCTACACAACACAAAGTAAGTAACACATAGAAGCAGCATTAGCAATTACTGAATGTTAAAGGACCACACCACATTTCTTTGCTGCTGTGCTAACACATTTCCCCAGCAAGTTGATATGTTTAAAACTTTTGCTACAAGACTTCTCATAATGAATAGAGTATAGTGGTAACAATTATTATTTAAACATACTGTATAAAGAGTCTTCCACACTCACTGTAACTGTGACAGCGAGCATGCAGAACACTGGAGGAACAGGAACCCTGTCCCTCCTCATCAACTCTCACTGTGTATGTTAAAGGTGCAGTGGTACAGACGGAGTGGTGGGATGAACCCTCCAGGGTGTGGAGCACACACACAACTTTACCAAGACCATAACTCATGATCCATTTCAGCTCAGCTGAAAGAGCTTTGACATGACAGCAAACAAGAAAAGTAGGTTTCAGGGAAAGGTGCGTCATACAACTGTCACATCCGTAACTTCAACCGAAAATGACAACGGGTTCAAAACAGACTCGTCTGGACTCGACTCGACTCGACCCTAACCCTAACCCTAAGCCCTGAACCCTGAGCCCTGAGCCCTGAACCCTGAGCCCTGAACCCTGAGCCCTGAACCCTGAGCCCTGAACCCTAACCCTAGGCCCTGAACCCTAACCCTGAGCCCTAACCCTAAGCCCTGAACCCTGAGCCCTGAACCCTAACCCTGAACCCTAAGCCCTGAACCCTAACCCTAAGCCCTGAACCCTGAGCCCTGAACCCTAAGCCCTGAACCCTAACCCTAAGCCCTGAACCCTGAGCCCTGAACCCTAACCCTGAACTCTAAGCCCTGAACCCTAAGCCCTGAACCCTAAGCCCTGAACCCTGAGCCCTGAACCCTGAGCCCTGAACCCTAACCCTGAACTCTAAGCCCTGAACCCTGAGCCCTGAACCCTAAGCCCTGAACCCTAAGCCCTGAACCCTAACCCTAAGCCCTGAACCCTGAGCCCTGAACCCTAACCCTAACCCTCGACGACACACGAGCGACATATTAGCTAACGTCAACGTTTAGGGAACTTTCTGCGTCCACGTTTGCACCGAACGACTCAATGTTTTATCTTTGACAGCCTGTGTTAACGCCACTTGTAACAAGCCTCCACAGCACGACCCCAACATTTACTCCTAATAATGACTGAGAGCGGTGTGAACTTCACTGGTTCCTGCTTCACCAGCCGAGCCTGTCAGCGAACTTGAGCCGCGGTGTCATCTCTCCTGCCGCTGCTCCTGAACTACAGCTGCCGTTTTAGTTCAGTCGCCAGCTCCGCTGCTTGTTTTCAATTTAAACCACTTGGACACAGCAGGAGAGGTTGTTAAAAACGACACTGTATTATATGTACTTACAAATTGTATCTCTCGTAGGCGGTCGCCATCTTCGCTCCGTCTCGTTGACCTCAGTGACGACAGCAGTGAGAGTGGGTTCCGTGTGTGTTGCCAGGTACGAGTTGTAGAACAAGTAGGATGTGTGGTGCTGGAAATGCGCTTTTCCCTTTGTAGTATAGCTGAACCTGGCAACCAGGAAACGGCGTGGCCAATATGGTACCCGGCTTTAGAGTCTCCAAAATACTAAATACTAATACTAATACAAATACTAATACTAATACTAAATACTAATACTAAATACTAATACTAAATACTAATACTAATACTAATACTAAATACTAATACTAATACTAAATACTAATACTAATACTAATACTAATACTAATACTAAATACTAATACTAATACTAAATACTAAATACTAATACTAAATACTAATACTAATACTAATACTAAATACTAAAACTAATACTAATACTAATACTAATACTAAATACTAATACTAATACTAAATACTAAATACTAATACTAAATACTAAATACTAAAACTAATACTAAATACTAAATACTAAATACTAAAACTAATACTAAATACTAATACTAATACTAAATACTAAATACTAAAAATAATACTAATACTAATACTAAATACTAATACTAAATACTAATACTAATACTAAATACTAAAACTAATACTAAATACTAAATACTAAATACTAATACTAAATACTAAATACTAATACTAAATACTAAATACTAATACTAATACTAATACTAATACTAAATACTAATACTAATACTAAATACTAAACTAATACTAAATACTAAATACTAAATACTAATACTAAATACTAAATACTAAATACTAATACTAAAACTAATACTAAATACTAAATACTAAAACTAATACTAAATACTAATACTAATACTAAATACTAATACTAAATACTAAAACAAATCCTAAATACTAATACTAAATACGAAATACTAATACTAATACTAAATACTAGAACTAATCCTAATACTGGACATTTTAGCTTTTATTTTTTTCAGAATTTGCTTTTTGTTGCTGACATATCTGCTGGTATCCTGTGTATGATATAGAACAATCCACTGTAACGTTTTTCACACTTCCATCCTCTATGGGCGATATTAGTTAACTTTACTTTTTAATTTAACATCATGACTTATTAAGACACACACATGTTGTGTGGTCGACTTGGAGCCTTTTTGTAGTTGGCTCATGTCTAAACGTTGTTTATGATATTGATTCTGTCGCCCTTGTGATGGACTGGTGACCTGTCAAAAGTGTACCACTCCAACAAGCAGATATTATTCTATTAATATTCACTTTTCCCCCACAAAATCCCTTAGATGAACATCTTATACATTTAGATGTCTGTTTTATTATTTAGAACATCAGTCAACAATTGCATTGCTGTGGTCAATAAAGTAAAAAAAAAAAGTCACATTGTAATAATTCGTTCAAATAAATCTAATCCAACTGACCACAAAGAAAGTATGAAAGGTTTTCCTTCACTTTCTCACTGTGGATCAGTACATTTAATCCGGTGGTCGGCCGGGTGTCTTTCTCAACATGCTCCTCCTGCTCCTCCTGCTCCTCCTGCTCGTCCTGCTCCTCCTGCTCCTCCTGCTCCTCCTGCTCCTCCTCCTCCTCCTCCTGCTCCTCCTGCACCTCCTGCTCCTCCTGCTCCTCCTGCTCCTCCTCCTGCTCCTCCTGCTCCTCCTGCTCCTCCTGCTCCTCCTCCTGCTCCTCCTGCTCCTCCTGCTCCTCCTGCTCCTCCTGCTCCTCCTGCTCCTCCTCCTGCTCCTCCTCCTCCTCCTCCTCCTCCTCCTGCTCCTCCTGCTCCTCCTGCTCCTCCTGCTCCTCCTCCTGCTCCTCCTCCTGCTCCTCCATCTCCTCCTGCTCCTCCTCCTGCTCCTCCTCCTGCTCCTCCTCCTGCTCCTCCTGCTCCTCCTGCTCCTCCTGCTCCTCCTGCACCTCCTGCTCCTCCTGCTCCTCCTGCTCCTCCTGCACCTCCTGCTCCTCCTGCACCTCCTGCTCCTCCTGCTCCTCCTCCTGCTCCTCCTCCTGCTCCTCCTGCTCCTCCTCCTGCTCCTCCTGCTCCTCCTGCTCCTCCTGCCCTTTCTGTCTGCCACACATGCAGATTCGTTTATTGGTGACTCTTCATTACGTATTGGTGTGAATGACAGAGTGATTGGTTTTCTGTCTCTAAATGTGTCTATCCGTGCATCAGACTGGTCCTGGTGGATGTTCTCCGCCTCTGACCCAATGACAACAAGAGCAGCGCCGCGACCCTTCACATGAAAAGCTGTTAGTGTGATAGATTAAGAGTTTAATACGTGCTGTTTACAGTTTGAGAACATCTGGACAGGCACTGAGCAGGACACCTAAGAGCACTGAGGGCGGGGCTGTGAAGGACCCTGCTATATAAATGAGGGCTGGTCCTGGGGTCAGTCAGTGAGCTTCATGCAGCTTGTTGAAAACATAAAGTCCAGTAACTGTTTAATATATTGTTCACAAAAGTGCAAGTAGTTAACGAACCACCATCATTATTGTGTGTTAAATGATTATAACAACTCAAGGACTATATTAAATATAATGATGAGTTACCAGACATTAAGCTTGAAGATCATTTATCTGTAGTTGATGACTAGATAATGAGAAGTTCCTGAATAACTCACAATCTGGTACTATACAGTTAGAAAACGGGCTGGGAAATAATATATTAATTAAACATTTACTTCTGATGAACTCAGAGTTAATCAGAGTTAAGTCACTACTCTCTTTCTCTGAGCCCTCTACCGTCTTTATGACTCTGCTATTAGCCAATGTTAGCCAGTGCTAACATCCACTTAGCTTAACGTTGTACTTAACGTTGTACAGTGTTGATGACATGGAGGCTCTGGACTTTGAACTGGGTCCTGTTAACTAGAATTTTCGTCAGTTCATCTCTAGTAGCAGCTCAATAAAAGAGCTCTGTTTGTCTTATGCTATTCATACTGATGCTAATGCTAGCCACATGATGTAAGTAAGTCTAATATGGTTGGAATTTGTTATTTCTGCCTTCTGCTTTCTTTCTGTTTGTATGTATGTATTTTTGCTTTTTAATACAGTTCCAATGTGAATATATTTACATTTACATTTAGTGATTTAGCAGACGCTTTTATCCAAAGCAACTTACAAGTGAGGAACAAGGCAAGCAAACCAATCTAATATATTGTGTGTGCTTAAACTATAATGATTTAAACAATCTGACAATCCTGCAGTCTCTGTTTTAATACAAAAAAACTAAATATGAAATAAAGTCGTATATGGGCTAATGTGGGTTTTTTGTGGCTTGTTCAACGACACCACAACGTACACGTTGATATGACCAGGAGGAACCTGGAGTACTGACCCTGGGGTCATCAGTGGTTCTGTTCTTACAACCTGTGGTACCAGATTCTGAGTTATTGCAGAACTATGAATTATGAACCACAGATATATTAACATGGTATCTCCTGACGTGCTCTATGGTAACCTACAATAGAAACTGTAATGGAAGCTCCGTGAATCTCCCGAAATTAAACCACCCGAACGCCATGTTTGAAGATGGATGACATCAGTGGTTATGAAACCCTGAAGGTTAAAATAAAGGCTACAGTTTGTAAGCAGAATATTTGCTTAAGTGAAAAAAGGGGTATTCTTAAATAATACTTAGGTATTATTTGACTTGATTTAAACAGTACTAGTACTACAGGACTAGTAGCAGACTGGGTGGCATAATCAGTCAATCAATCAGTAACTATTTATGGTGGCACTGGTGACACAATGGACTGTACTTTGGTCTGTAGGCTGGTTAATGGACCCCTTGTGATTTTACTGCTAACTTTAACCATACCACTGACAGTTCATGTTTTGTCTTGTAGCTTGTTCATGCTGAAGGAAATCTGTGCAACAGTTTCTCCACTGTAAGTACTGTTTTTTGCTAAATCAGTGCCATGTAAGGATGGATTGCTCTGGCTTTTACCAGGAGCTCTCATCTGAGTTTTGTCAATGATGATAGTTGTTACTTTCTAATGATTTAACTGAAGAGTACTCGCCGCGCTGAGACACTCAGACTGTTTGAACCTTTGATGTAGAATTCATGGTTAAACACCGGCGATGAAAATCACTGTTTTGTCTTTGTTAAGAATGACCGCAAGCCTGAGCTGGATGACATTGAGACCCGGTGAATGGATCAGGTTGGTGCTGGTGTTTGCAGATTCCTTTTTTTTCCATTTTTGCATAAGGTTGAAATCAAAGTGCTAAAAATGTTGACCACGATTGCGATGTCTCTTCACAGGTGCTGCACGTCGACAGTCAAAGTTGTTGTAAGTCACATGAACATCTTTACTGGTTATGTTCACTTTCAAAAATCAGCCACATGATGTAAGTAAGTCTAATATGGTTGGAATTTGTTATTTTTGCCTTCTGCTTTCTTTCTGTTTGTATGTATGTATTTTTGCTTTTTAATACAGTTCCAATGTGAATATATTTACATTTACATTTAGTGATTTAGCAGACGCTTTTATCCAAAGCAACTTACAAGTGAGGAACAAGGCAAGCAAACCAATCTAATATATTGTGTGTGCTTAAACTATAATGATTTAAACAATCTGACAATCCTGCAGTCTCTGTTTTAATACAAAAAAACTAAATATGAAATAAAGTCGTATATGGGCTAATGTGGGTTTTTTGTGGCTTGTTCAACGACACCACAACGTACACGTTGATATGACCAGGAGGAACCTGGAGTACTGACCCTGGGGTCATCAGTGGTTCTGTTCTTACAACCTGTGGTACCAGATTCTGAGTTATTGCAGAACTATGAATTATGAACCACAGATATATTAACATGGTATCTCCTGACGTGCTCTATGGTAACCTACAATAGAAACTGTAATGGAAGCTCCGTGAATCTCCCGAAATTAAACCACCCGAACGCCATGTTTGAAGATGGATGACATCAGTGGTTATGAAACCCTGAAGGTTAAAATAAAGGCTACAGTTTGTAAGCAGAATATTTGCTTGAGTGAAAAAAGGGGTATTCTTAAATAATACTTAGGTATTATTTGACTTGATTTAAACAGTACTAGTACTACAGGACTAGTAGCAGACTGGGTGGCATAATCAGTCAATCAATCAGTAACTATTTATGGTGGCACTGGTGACACAATGGACTGTACTTTGGTCTGTAGGCTGGTTAATGGACCCCTTGTGATTTTACTGCTAACTTTAACCATACCACTGACAGTTCATGTTTTGTCTTGTAGCTTGTTCATGCTGAAGGAAATCTGTGCAACAGTTTCTCCACTGTAAGTACTGTTTTTTGCTAAATCAGTGCCATGTAAGGATGGATTGCTCTGGCTTTTACCAGGAGCTCTCATCTGAGTTTTGTCAATGATGATAGTTGTTACTTTCTAATGATTTAACTGAAGAGTACTCGCCGCGCTGAGACACTCAGACTGTTTGAACCTTTGATGTAGAATTCATGGTTAAACACCGGCGATGAAAATCACTGTTTTGTCTTTGTTAAGAATGACCGCAAGCCTGAGCTGGATGACATTGAGACCCGGTGAATGGATCAGGTTGGTGCTGGTGTTTGCAGATTCCTTTTTTTTTCCATTTTTGCATAAGGTTGAAATCAAAGTGCTAAAAATGTTGACCACGATTGCGATGTCTCTTCACAGGTGCTGCACGTCGACAGTCAAAGTTGTTGTAAGTCACATGAACATCTTTACTGGTTATGTTCACTTTCAAAAATCAGCCACATGATGTAAGTAAGTCTAATATGGTTGGAATTTGTTATTTTTGCCTTCTGCTTTCTTTCTGTTTGTATGTATGTATTTTTGCTTTTTAATACAGTTCCAATGTGAATATATTTACATTTACATTTAGTGATTTAGCAGACGCTTTTATCCAAAGCAACTTACAAGTGAGGAACAAGGCAAGCAAACCAATCTAATATATTGTGTGTGCTTAAACTATAATGATTTAAACAATCTGAGAATCCTGCAGTCTCTGTTTTAATACAAAAAAACTAAATATGAAATAAAGTCGTATATGGGCTAATGTGGGTTTTTTGTGGCTTGTTCAACGACACCACAACGTACACGTTGATATGACCAGGAGGAACCTGGAGTACTGACCCTGGGGTCATCAGTGGTTCTGTTCTTACAACCTGTGGTACCAGATTCTGAGTTATTGCAGAACTATGAATTATGAACCACAGATATATTAACATGGTATCTCCTGACGTGCTCTATGGTAACCTACAATAGAAACTGTAATGGAAGCTCCGTGAATCTCCCAAAATTAAACCACCCGAACGCCATGTTTGAAGATGGATGACATCAGTGGTTATGAAACCCTGAAGGTTAAAATAAAGGCTACAGTTTGTAAGCAGAATATTTGCTTAAGTGAAAAAAGGGGTATTCTTAAATAATACTTAGGTATTATTTGACTTGATTTAAACAGTACTAGTACTACAGGACTAGTAGCAGACTGGGTGGCATAATCAGTCAATCAATCAGTAACTATTTATGGTGGCACTGGTGACACAATGGACTGTACTTTGGTCTGTAGGCTGGTTAATGGACCCCTTGTGATTTTACTGCTAACTTTAACCATACCACTGACAGTTCATGTTTTGTCTTGTAGCTTGTTCATGCTGAAGGAAATCTGTGCAACAGTTTCTCCACTGTAAGTACTGTTTTTTGCTAAATCAGTGCCATGTAAGGATGGATTGCTCTGGCTTTTACCAGGAGCTCTCATCTGAGTTTTGTCAATGATGATAGTTGTTACTTTCTAATGATTTAACTGAAGAGTACTCGCCGCGCTGAGACACTCAGACTGTTTGAACCTTTGATGTAGAATTCATGGTTAAACACTGGTGATGAAAATCACTGTTTTGTCTTTGTTAAGAATGACCGCAAGCCTGAGCTGGATGACATTGAGACCCGGTGAATGGATCAGGTTGGTGCTGGTGTTTGCAGATTCCTTTTTTTCCATTTTTGCATAAGGTTGAAATCAAAGTGCTAAAAATGTTGACCACGATTGCGATGTCTCTTCACAGGTGCTGCACGTCGACAGTCAAAGTTGTTGTAAGTCACATGAACATCTTTACTGGTTATGTTCACTTTCAAAAATCAGCCACATGATGTAAGTAAGTCTAATATGGTTGGAATTTGTTATTTTTGCCTTCTGCTTTCTTTCTGTTTGTATGTATGTATTTTTGCTTTTTAATACAGTTCCAATGTGAATATATTTACATTTAGTGATTTAGCAGACGCTTTTATCCAAAGCAACTTACAAGTGAGGAACAAGGCAAGCAAACCAATCTAATATATTGTGTGTGCTTAAACTATAATGATTTAAACAATCTGACAATCCTGCAGTCTCTGTTTTAATACAAAAAAACTAAATATGAAATAAAGTCGTATATGGGCTAATGTGGGTTTTTTGTGGCTTGTTCAACGACACCACAACGTACACGTTGATATGACCAGGAGGAACCTGGAGTACTGACCCTGGGGTCATCAGTGGTTCTGTTCTTACAACCTGTGGTACCAGATTCTGAGTTATTGCAGAACTATGAATTATGAACCACAGATATATTAACATGGTATCTCCTGACGTGCTCTATGGTAACCTACAATAGAAACTGTAATGGAAGCTCCGTGAATCTCCCAAAATTAAACCACCCGAACGCCATGTTTGAAGATGGATGACATCAGTGGTTATGAAACCCTTAAGGTTAAAATAAAGGCTACAGTTTGTAAGCAGAATATTTGCTTAAGTGAAAAAAGGGGTATTCTTAAATAATACTTAGGTATTATTTGACTTGATTTAAACAGTACTAGTACTACAGGACTAGTAGCAGACTGGGTGGCATAATCAGTCAATCAATCAGTAACTATTTATGGTGGCACTGGTGACACAATGGACTGTACTTTGGTCTGTAGGCTGGTTAATGGACCCCTTGTGATTTTACTGCTAACTTTAACCATACCACTGACAGTTCATGTTTTGTCTTGTAGCTTGTTCATGCTGAAGGAAATCTGTGCAACAGTTTCTCCACTGTAAGTACTGTTTTTTGCTAAATCAGTGCCATGTAAGGATGGATTGCTCTGGCTTTTACCAGGAGCTCTCATCTGAGTTTTGTCAATGATGATAGTTGTTACTTTCTAATGATTTAACTGAAGAGTACTCGCCGCGCTGAGACACTCAGACTGTTTGAACCTTTGATGTAGAATTCATGGTTAAACACTGGTGATGAAAATCACTGTTTTGTCTTTGTTAAGAATGACCGCAAGCCTGAGCTGGATGACATTGAGACCCGGTGAATGGATCAGGTTGGTGCTGGTGTTTGCAGATTCCTTTTTTTTCCATTTTTGCATAAGGTTGAAATCAAAGTGCTAAAAATGTTGACCACGATTGCGATGTCTCTTCACAGGTGCTGCACGTCGACAGTCAAAGTTGTTGTAAGTCACATGAACATCTTTACTGGTTATGTTCACTTTCAAAAATCAGCCACATGATGTAAGTAAGTCTAATATGGTTGGAATTTGTTATTTTTGCCTTCTGCTTTCTTTCTGTTTGTATGTATGTATTTTTGCTTTTTAATACAGTTCCAATGTGAATATATTTACATTTAGTGATTTAGCAGACGCTTTTATCCAAAGCAACTTACAAGTGAGGAACAAGGCAAGCAAACCAATCTAATATATTGTGTGTGCTTAAACTATAATGATTTAAACAATCTGACAATCCTGCAGTCTCTGTTTTAATACAAAAAAACTAAATATGAAATAAAGTCGTATATGGGCTAATGTGGGTTTTTTGTGGCTTGTTCAACGACACCACAACGTACACGTTGATATGACCAGGAGGAACCTGGAGTACTGACCCTGGGGTCATCAGTGGTTCTGTTCTTACAACCTGTGGTACCAGATTCTGAGTTAT
This sequence comes from Anabas testudineus, assembly GCF_900324465.2. NCBI lineage: Eukaryota > Metazoa > Chordata > Actinopteri > Anabantiformes > Anabantidae > Anabas > Anabas testudineus. Next base: position 21,538,183 of record NC_046620.1, read on the forward strand.
TGCAGAACTATGAATTATGAACCACAGATATATTAACATGGTATCTCCTGACGTGCTCTATGGTAACCTACAATAGAAACTGTAATGGAAGCTCCGTGAATCTCCCAAAATTAAACCACCCGAACGCCATGTTTGAAGATGGATGACATCAGTGGTTATGAAACCCTGAAGGTTAAAATAAAGGCTACAGTTTGTAAGCAGAATATTTGCTTAAGTGAAAAAAGGGGTATTCTTAAATAATACCTAGGTATTATTTGACTTGATTTAAACAGTACTAGTACTACAGGACTAGTAGCAGACTGGGTGGCATAATCAGTCAATCAATCAGTAACTATTTATGGTGGCACTGGTGACACAATGGACTGTACTTTGGTCTGTAGGCTGGTTAATGGACCCCTTGTGATTTTACTGCTAACTTTAACCATACCACTGACAGTTCATGTTTTGTCTTGTAGCTTGTTCATGCTGAAGGAAATCTGTGCAACAGTTTCTCCACTGTAAGTACTGTTTTTTGCTAAATCAGTGCCATGTAAGGATGGATTGCTCTGGCTTTTACCAGGAGCTCTCATCTGAGTTTTGTCAATGATGATAGTTGTTACTTTCTAATGATTTAACTGAAGAGTACTCGCCGCGCTGAGACACTCAGACTGTTTGAACCTTTGATGTAGAATTCATGGTTAAACACTGGTGATGAAAATCACTGTTTTGTCTTTGTTAAGAATGACCGCAAGCCTGAGCTGGATGACATTGAGACCCGGTGAATGGATCAGGTTGGTGCTGGTGTTTGCAGATTCCTTTTTTTTCCATTTTTGCATAAGGTTGAAATCAAAGTGCTAAAAATGTTGACCACGATTGCGATGTCTCTTCACAGGTGCTGCACGTCGACAGTCAAAGTTGTTGTAAGTCACATGAACATCTTTACTGGTTATGTTCACTTTCAAAAATCAGCCACATGATGTAAGTAAGTCTAATATGGTTGGAATTTGTTATTTTGCCTTCTGCTTTCTTTCTGTTTGTATGTATGTATTTTTGCTTTTTAATACAGTTCCAATGTGAATATATTTACATTTAGTGATTTAGCAGACGCTTTTATCCAAAGCAACTTACAAGTGAGGAACAAGGCAAGCAAACCAATCTAATATATTGTGTGTGCTTAAACTATAATGATTTAAACAATCTGACAATCCTGCAGTCTCTGTTTTAATACAAAAAAACTAAATATGAAATAAAGTCGTATATGGGCTAATGTGGGTTTTTTGTGGCTTGTTCAACGACACCACAACGTACACGTTGATATGACCAGGAGGAACCTGGAGTACTGACCCTGGGGTCATCAGTGGTTCTGTTCTTACAACCTGTGGTACCAGATTCTGAGTTATTGCAGAACTATGAATTATGAACCACAGATATATTAACATGGTATCTCCTGACGTGCTCTATGGTAACCTACAATAGAAACTGTAATGGAAGCTCCGTGAATCTCCCAAAATTAAACCACCCGAACGCCATGTTTGAAGATGGATGACATCAGTGGTTATGAAACCCTGAAGGTTAAAATAAAGGCTACAGTTTGTAAGCAGAATATTTGCTTAAGTGAAAAAAGGGGTATTCTTAAATAATACCTAGGTATTATTTGACTTGATTTAAACAGTACTAGTACTACAGGACTAGTAGCAGACTGGGTGGCATAATCAGTCAATCAATCAGTAACTATTTATGGTGGCACTGGTGACACAATGGACTGTACTTTGGTCTGTAGGCTGGTTAATGGACCCCTTGTGATTTTACTGCTAACTTTAACCATACCACTGACAGTTCATGTTTTGTCTTGTAGCTTGTTCATGCTGAAGGAAATCTGTGCAACAGTTTCTCCACTGTAAGTACTGTTTTTTGCTAAATCAGTGCCATGTAAGGATGGATTGCTCTGGCTTTTACCAGGAGCTCTCATCTGAGTTTTGTCAATGATGATAGTTGTTACTTTCTAATGATTTAACTGAAGAGTACTCGCCGCGCTGAGACACTCAGACTGTTTGAACCTTTGATGTAGAATTCATGGTTAAACACTGGTGATGAAAATCACTGTTTTGTCTTTGTTAAGAATGACCGCAAGCCTGAGCTGGATGACATTGAGCCCCGGTGAATGGATCAGGTTGGTGCTGGTGTTTGCAGATTCCTTTTTTTTCCATTTTTGCATAAGGTTGAAATCAAAGTGCTAAAAATGTTGACCACGATTGCGATGTCTCTTCACAGGTGCTGCACGTCGACAGTCAAAGTTGTTGTAAGTCACATGAACATCTTTACTGGTTATGTTCACTTTCAAAAATCAGCCACATGATGTAAGTAAGTCTAATATGGTTGGAATTTGTTATTTTTGCCTTCTGCTTTCTTTCTGTTTGTATGTATGTATTTTTGCTTTTTAATACAGTTCCAATGTGAATATATTTACATTTAGTGATTTAGCAGACGCTTTTATCCAAAGCAACTTACAAGTGAGGAACAAGGCAAGCAAACCAATCTAATATATTGTGTGTGCTTAAACTATAATGATTTAAACAATCTGACAATCCTGCAGTCTCTGTTTTAATACAAAAAAACTAAATATGAAATAAAGTCGTATATGGGCTAATGTGGGTTTTTTGTGGCTTGTTCAACGACACCACAACGTACACGTTGATATGACCAGGAGGAACCTGGAGTACTGACCCTGGGGTCATCAGTGGTTCTGTTCTTACAACCTGTGGTACCAGATTCTGAGTTATTGCAGAACTATGAATTATGAACCACAGATATATTAACATGGTATCTCCTGACGTGCTCTATGGTAACCTACAATAGAAACTGTAATGGAAGCTCCGTGAATCTCCCGAAATTAAACCACCCGAACGCCATGTTTGAAGATGGATGACATCAGTGGTTATGAAACCCTGAAGGTTAAAATAAAGGCTACAGTTTGTAAGCAGAATATTTGCTTAAGTGAAAAAAGGGGTATTCTTAAATAATACTTAGGTATTATTTGACTTGATTTAAACAGTACTAGTACTACAGGACTAGTAGCAGACTGGGTGGCATAATCAGTCAATCAATCAGTAACTATTTATGGTGGCACTGGTGACACAATGGACTGTACTTTGGTCTGTAGGCTGGTTAATGGACCCCTTGTGATTTTACTGCTAACTTTAACCATACCACTGACAGTTCATGTTTTGTCTTGTAGCTTGTTCATGCTGAAGGAAATCTGTGCAACAGTTTCTCCACTGTAAGTACTGTTTTTTGCTAAATCAGTGCCATGTAAGGATGGATTGCTCTGGCTTTTACCAGGAGCTCTCATCTGAGTTTTGTCAATGATGATAGTTGTTACTTTCTAATGATTTAACTGAAGAGTACTCGCCGCGCTCAGACACTCAGACTGTTTGAACCTTTGATGTAGAATTCATGGTTAAACACCGGCGATGAAAATCACTGTTTTGTCTTTGTTAAGAATGACCGCAAGCCTGAGCTGGATGACATTGAGACCCGGTGAATGGATCAGGTTGGTGCTGGTGTTTGCAGATTCCTTTTTTTTCCATTTTTGCATAAGGTTGAAATCAAAGTGCTAAAAATGTTGACCACGATTGCGATGTCTCTTCACAGGTGCTGCACGTCGACAGTCAAAGTTGTTGTAAGTCACATGAACATCTTTACTGGTTATGTTCACTTTCAAAAATCAGCCACATGATGTAAGTAAGTCTAATATGGTTGGAATTTGTTATTTTTGCCTTCTGCTTTCTTTCTGTTTGTATGTATGTATTTTTGCTTTTTAATACAGTTCCAATGTGAATATATTTACATTTACATTTAGTGATTTAGCAGACGCTTTTATCCAAAGCAACTTACAAGTGAGGAACAAGGCAAGCAAACCAATCTAATATATTGTGTGTGCTTAAACTATAATGATTTAAACAATCTGAGAATCCTGCAGTCTCTGTTTTAATACAAAAAAACTAAATATGAAATAAAGTCGTATATGGGCTAATGTGGGTTTTTTGTGGCTTGTTCAACGACACCACAACGTACACGTTGATATGACCAGGAGGAACCTGGAGTACTGACCCTGGGGTCATCAGTGGTTCTGTTCTTACAACCTGTGGTACCAGATTCTGAGTTATTGCAGAACTATGAATTATGAACCACAGATATATTAACATGGTATCTCCTGACGTGCTCTATGGTAACCTACAATAGAAACTGTAATGGAAGCTCCGTGAATCTCCCGAAATTAAACCACCCGAACGCCATGTTTGAAGATGGATGACATCAGTGGTTATGAAACCCTGAAGGTTAAAATAAAGGCTACAGTTTGTAAGCAGAATATTTGCTTAAGTGAAAAAAGGGGTATTCTTAAATAATACTTAGGTATTATTTGACTTGATTTAAACAGTACTAGTACTACAGGACTAGTAGCAGACTGGGTGGCATAATCAGTCAATCAATCAGTAACTATTTATGGTGGCACTGGTGACACAATGGACTGTACTTTGGTCTGTAGGCTGGTTAATGGACCCCTTGTGATTTTACTGCTAACTTTAACCATACCACTGACAGTTCATGTTTTGTCTTGTAGCTTGTTCATGCTGAAGGAAATCTGTGCAACAGTTTCTCCACTGTAAGTACTGTTTTTTGCTAAATCAGTGCCATGTAAGGATGGATTGCTCTGGCTTTTACCAGGAGCTCTCATCTGAGTTTTGTCAATGATGATAGTTGTTACTTTCTAATGATTTAACTGAAGAGTACTCGCCGCGCTGAGACACTCAGACTGTTTGAACCTTTGATGTAGAATTCATGGTTAAACACCGGCGATGAAAATCACTGTTTTGTCTTTGTTAAGAATGACCGCAAGCCTGAGCTGGATGACATTGAGACCCGGTGAATGGATCAGGTTGGTGCTGGTGTTTGCAGATTCCTTTTTTTTTCCATTTTTGCATAAGGTTGAAATCAAAGTGCTAAAAATGTTGACCACGATTGCGATGTCTCTTCACAGGTGCTGCACGTCGACAGTCAAAGTTGTTGTAAGTCACATGAACATCTTTACTGGTTATGTTCACTTTCAAAAATCAGCCACATGATGTAAGTAAGTCTAATATGGTTGGAATTTGTTATTTTTGCCTTCTGCTTTCTTTCTGTTTGTATGTATGTATTTTTGCTTTTTAATACAGTTCCAATGTGAATATATTTACATTTACATTTAGTGATTTAGCAGACGCTTTTATCCAAAGCAACTTACAAGTGAGGAACAAGGCAAGCAAACCAATCTAATATATTGTGTGTGCTTAAACTATAATGATTTAAACAATCTGAGAATCCTGCAGTCTCTGTTTTAATACAAAAAAACTAAATATGAAATAAAGTCGTATATGGGCTAATGTGGGTTTTTTGTGGCTTGTTCAACGACACCACAACGTACACGTTGATATGACCAGGAGGAACCTGGAGTACTGACCCTGGGGTCATCAGTGGTTCTGTTCTTACAACCTGTGGTACCAGATTCTGAGTTATTGCAGAACTATGAATTATGAACCACAGATATATTAACATGGTATCTCCTGACGTGCTCTATGGTAACCTACAATAGAAACTGTAATGGAAGCTCCGTGAATCTCCCGAAATTAAACCACCCGAACGCCATGTTTGAAGATGGATGACATCAGTGGTTATGAAACCCTGAAGGTTAAAATAAAGGCTACAGTTTGTAAGCAGAATATTTGCTTAAGTGAAAAAAGGGGTATTCTTAAATAATACTTAGGTATTATTTGACTTGATTTAAACAGTACTAGTACTACAGGACTAGTAGCAGACTGGGTGGCATAATCAGTCAATCAATCAGTAACTATTTATGGTGGCACTGGTGACACAATGGACTGTACTTTGGTCTGTAGGCTGGTTAATGGACCCCTTGTGATTTTACTGCTAACTTTAACCATACCACTGACAGTTCATGTTTTGTCTTGTAGCTTGTTCATGCTGAAGGAAATCTGTGCAACAGTTTCTCCACTGTAAGTACTGTTTTTTGCTAAATCAGTGCCATGTAAGGATGGATTGCTCTGGCTTTTACCAGGAGCTCTCATCTGAGTTTTGTCAATGATGATAGTTGTTACTTTCTAATGATTTAACTGAAGAGTACTCGCCGCGCTGAGACACTCAGACTGTTTGAACCTTTGATGTAGAATTCATGGTTAAACACTGGCGATGAAAATCACTGTTTTGTCTTTGTTAAGAATGACCGCAAGCCTGAGCTGGATGACATTGAGACCCGGTGAATGGATCAGGTTGGTGCTGGTGTTTGCAGATTCCTTTTTTTTCCATTTTTGCATAAGGTTGAAATCAAAGTGCTAAAAATGTTGACCACGATTGCGATGTCTCTTTACAGGTGCTGCACGTCGACAGTCAAAGTTGTTGTAAGTCACATGAACATCTTTACTGGTTATGTTCACTTTCAAAAATCATATCCATTATGATGGAGATGGAGGAGTTTTATTTCCAGGAACATCGTTAACTCACTTAACAAATGACAGATTGTACTGATGAAATTATTAAAATTGAAAGAAATTCCATAATGTTCTAAATAAGTATCTCCAAAGTGATCAGAAAGTACACATATAAATCTATAATAATGATCCAGTCGTGACCAGTATGTACTGAAGGGTTTCTTTTTTATCCAAAGTCCATTTAATACGTGTTGTTTGCTGTTTAAGAACATCTGGAGCAGGCAGTGTTCAGGACACCTAAGACCCTTGAGGGCGGGGCTGTGAAGGACCCTGCTATATAAGCGCTGAGCGGCCTCTCACTCAGCCTCTCTGGACGGTTCGTGAGTAGCGTCCAGGCCGGTGATAAGACGAGGTCCTGAGGGTTTAGTACAGATAATCCTACGTTTCAAGAAACAATGGCAGGTAAATGTAATGCATCTTAAAAAGTATATTTAGATTTTTTTAGTTATCAGGATAAAATGCGACTAACCCGCGTTTGCAGTGGTTCTTCAATTCTCACCACGTGGTGTGGTGAGATGGAGGAAAAGGACGTACCTTAATGTGTGTAATCCCTTTGTTTCCTCAGCACACTGCAGAATAAGTAATAAGACTGACTGCTTACTAAACTACCGAAGCACCACGTTTGGAGGTGGATGATGTAAGTGGTTATAAATACTACAACAAATACAAAAACATGCAGAGTTGAACTAAAATGATGAGACAGAGTTGGAGCTTCAGTTTTAGTTTTAGCCACAAGTACAGAGATGCTGAGGTAATGAAGTCAACCTTTAGTAGTGTAGTAAGAGTGACGGTATAATCTTTATTATTCACTTATTATACAAGATTACAAATCTATTACCAGGCACTCCAATGGCTTGTTAATGGAAATGATCTGTCTGGCTGTTTCAGGATGAATTCAGCAGTCACTGCAGTGGCTTTGTTCCAGACAAACCAGTTGTTACCTTGAGGAGTCAAGTCTTCAGTGTTGAGTTGATGGTGAGGATGAAATGCAACTGAATACTGTGCTGTGATAATCCATACACCACTATGATGATTCACTAGACTAGAGTCTCTGATTACACCATGAAGCTCTTTCACAGTGCACTGAGTGTATTACTGATTCTCAGTACAGACCACAAAGATCACAACTTGTTCTGACAGTTTTCTTTGTGCTCCTCAGGTTCCTAAACTACAACAGCTCGATGGAGACTGCTCTTTCTAGGTAAGACTGGTGTGAAGTTCTCTGCTCCCTGGATTCTGTTTTGTGGGATGATGATTCATAGACTAGAGTCTCTGACAAAAGTGTGAAGTTATTTTCACAGTGCACTGACCACAGAACACCAGGGGTTAATTTACTGCAGGTTACTGCTGGATAGTTTTTATAGTATATTTTGCCTTTTTAACTTGTCATCAGCTGCCATAGTACAATAGCTTTGACTGGTTTCAGTTATGTGCTGTATAAATCTATGACAGTACAGTTTTCCATAAGGCTAAAGTAACTTATATTTCAAAGCTCAGATTAAAATTTAACTCAGTGGTGAGTCCTTGAATATTGTATGCAGAGGTGACTGTTTTTTTTTTTTTTCTTTCTACAGCTTGTGGAAACATTTTGCTCACAATAGGAAGCCTGTGCAACAGCCCCATTGCTGGTAATTTAATTTTTTTTAAAGTGGTGCCATGTAAGGATGGATTGACTTCAGGGTGAGGATGGGTATCTGTAGTCTCTGTATGACTGTGCTCCTTCTGGTTGTACATGTCATTTTCAAATACCCAATCTCACTGTCAGTCTGGTCTTACAGTGGCTTTTGACCACGCTTGTGTGCTCTTTGTCAATGATGATGCAGTTATTCGGTTCTACTGATTTTAACTGAAGTCTACTCGCAGCGCACTGAGACACTCTGACTGTTTGAGCTTCTGATGAAGAATTTCTGGTCAGACACTGGTGAAATCACTGATTTCTGTCTTCGTTAGGAATGCCTGGAAGCCCAAGCTGAATGATGTTCAGACCCAGTGAATGGACCAGGTTGGTGGTGTTAGGATCGTTTGGACATTCGTTTGGTGCTGAAGTCAAAGTGTTTAATATTATGTCTGTTCACAGGTGCTGCACGTCGACAGCTGGGACTGCTACAGGTTTCAAAGATGTCATGCAGCAAACGGAGCTTTCGTAATATTAATTGAAACTAGTGTCTTTGCCTATTGACCACTTGGAGGAGCTTTCGAGAAGTTGTGGAACTGAGACTGTAAACCTTGATGCAGATATAAAGAAGAAATAAATTTCTGACAACCCACACTGGCTTTCTTCTTTCTTTTTTTAAACTTCATAAAGGCATCTTTAAGATGTTGACTACATTGACGGTTAATAGTTTTGTTAATGTTGGGGTGATGTCATTTACATGAAGGTGTGAGAACTTAACGTGTGTGACTACATACTCATACTTAATGAGTGTTTCCTATATTACTGGTGCATCAGTTTAAGATGGCAGCCCTGAGCTAGTGATGTGTAAATGAACCAATATTGAACCACTTCACAAAGTGTCTTGAACAGAGTTAATTCAAAGCTTTGTGGTGGAGAAATGCTCAGGAAAATGTTGTCCTATGTGATTGGAACTGGTGTTTGTGACTGAGAGGTTGTGCTACAGTGATGGGGTGTGATCTTCCTAACTGTCTCCATGATGACAATCAAACAGTGCTAACAGCAGTAAAGATCACAGCTGCCAACACAAACACTACAGCATTTTGAGAGGTGTGAGGAACCTGTTGAGCTGCACATGTTCAGCTGGTTTGATCACATGTTATTTTCCACAGCAGCACGAACTGGAAGCTGGGATCAGAGAAGGAACAATGAAATATAGTTTTAACATGAAATACAATCTGCTAAAAGTGAACAGACTCAGAACATCAACTGTAGCTGTAGTGTGTCTGTCATTTCTACGCTACACACGTCAGACGGATCATTTTAAGTCAAACCACTGATGTGTTGGTGTTTTTGTCCAGATTTTGTGGGAATTTCAACCCAGCTACTTTAAAGTGGAGTTTTACTACAAGAAAAAGAGCTTTGGCAAATGAAGTACACAATAGACATAAGTTGACCTTTGGGCTGTTTGGATCACACAACTTGACATTAAGTCTAACCTCATCTCATTCAAAGTTGTTTACTGCTGCTTACATTGTGTCTATCATCTGACATATTTAAATTGAGCCACTATAAGTTGTGTCATGACTGATACAATGCCAAATCGGTGCATTTGATTCAACTATAAAAATGCTTATTCAATCTCATCCTAGATCTGTGATCTGAACCAATGCAGTTACATAATAAGACCTGTCCGACAGTTACAATTGGGAAATAAGCAGTTTTTCCATGCGCCCCACTAAACTGTAAACCACAAATGGCATGTTTCCAAAACTTAAACTCTATCTATAGAGGTTGAGGCCGCGCCCGATCGCTGCACCCACATGATTCACATGGAGTTTGTTGTAGCATGAACTACAGAGGAGTGTAGTCTTATTTTGAAAGGTCAGGTGAACCGGTAGTCCGTCTTCTTTGTTCTGTAAATAGGTAGCTGAACGTTTCCGTCGGTGGAGGACGCACCTTTCTCTCGGTTGTTTTTTTCATTTGTCTGGTGAAATGACAAATGAATTAATGGTCATTTAGGTTTTGCTGGAAGCTGACTTTATAATCTAGACGTAAAGGATTCACACGTTGGCGCGTTGACGACACATCATCCAAAAGTTGAGGAACTTGTTTGTGTCGACTTCTCTGATGCTAACGTTAACTAGAGGTTAGCAAGGACCTGACAGACGAACTGTGCTAACGACGGGGTCGGGTGAGCATTCATTACTGCTGAACCATATAAAGACAGCAAAGATACTCCAGTGATATTCTGTCTGTGAGTTTGATTCAGGCCTGTTGTAAGTTGATGGTAGTTGCTAACCAGCCTTTGTAGTGAAAACCTACAAGTTAACGGAGAGCTAGCAAACTGGTGTCGGTGTTGACGTGGACAGTTTCCAACCTAAAGCAACTGTAGATGTATTTTCTCTTCTTTACAGATGTGGTGACTGACGCAGTGTGTTGGGGAGACTCTGCACTTGAACTGAAGGCTTGGTTATCTCTGGCTGCTGCTAACGTGCTTATTTAGCACACCTTACTGAAGTCAACTTCACAGTTTGCCAATGAACCCAAAGACATGTAGACGACAGCTTTTACTCGTGAGTGCTGTAGTCTGGTTAATGTAAAGAGAGCTCACTGTCTGTTGAACTGCATAAACACACAGGTGTGTGTGTGTGTGTGTGTGTGTGAGGACGTCATCCTGCCCGAGCCTGAAACCCTGAGAACGAGTTTTACAGCTTCACACCAGCAGTGGAGGGACCTGCATGCTTTACCCATAACCTCCCAGAGCCACCGGACAGCTGAAGGAAGCAGCAGGAGCTGGAAACTCAGTGTTTGCTAATTTGAATTCAACTCCACCGAGCTCAGCGCTGAGAAAGCATGACAGCTGTGGTGGGCAGAGCATGGGGGTGGGTGCGCTCCTGGGGCAGCACTGCCGTGTCAGAGAATAACACCGAGGTTGCAACCGAGGTCCAGAAGCATGGCTGTGGCAGCCAGGGCCCCACGGGGTGGAGTTCTTGGATCTGGGGAAGATTTAGACATCAAAGTGACCAAAATAGCCCAACAGAGGAGTTCTGGGAGGCACAGGAGAAGCTTCAGCCAGTGGAAGTCGAGGATCTCTGTGCAGGGAAGCAAGAGACGGAGGCAGGTTCAGAAAACGTTTCTAGATGGTGGAATAAATTTCTCCCAACTTACGTTTTGTGGCCAAGAAAAACGGAGTCCAGTGGACTAAAACAAAGGAAACAGGATGGCGCTTGGGACTGTGATATTGATGGGCTCTACAGAACACCACCTCCTTCTCCTACCCTTCCTTCCTCTCAGCTGATGTCCCCTTTCAGACTGTTTGTGCACAGCTGGAAGGTGGAGATCCTACCAGAGCACTACGAGATCTGCTTCAACTTCCTCCGCCACTTGTTTGACCTGTTTGTTGTGGGCTTTCTGTGGACTGTGTCCCCTCCTGCTAAGCTGATCCTGGAGGTGTTGGGGGTCCAGGGAGCACTGAGGCTGTGGTTTCATGGTATGGCCATGTTTTTTGTCTCCACAGTGGGAATGGCAGGATTGTTCTGGTTGATCCAGGAGTATCTCCCTCAGTTTGCTCTGATCTATGGCATCATACAGGCCGTGGTGATTTCTGTCAGTGTTCGACAGAGTGTGATGCTCGACGTTGAGGAAGAAAAAGAGCATGACGAGGAGGGAAAGGAGACTGATGAAGTGAAAGACAGTAAGGAGCACAAAGAAAAGCTGTCCATTATGGAGAAGCTGAAGAAAAGTTAAAATCAAGGTGAGCCCCTTTATTCCTCTGATGTGATGTTCACATTACATTTGACCACCTGGCAGATGAGTTTCTTTCTCTGACAGGTTAGATTATTGTTTTGATCTCATGGCCACAAAAGCTCAATTAATGATATAAGTATTAAATTACTAGAAAAACACTGCAGAACAGGAGCTGGTGGAGGAGGAGGAGTTAATCAAAATGTTTCTACCCCTTTACCCCCATACACAAGCCACCGTAGATGCTGCAGTTGTATTATAGGCAGTGCTGTCACGATGCTGGGCCAACATCAGGTCAGTGAGGCTGTCTTGACTGTTAAAGGCCCAGCTTAACAGATACTGTGGCTTAATGTTTTACCATAGTTCTTATTATGTTTTTTATCCTATAAAATAAGAAGAGAGGGTGAAATATAAACTGACATACAACACCCACACAGTAAGGCAGTTTGAGTCTATTTTGATCCTGTTACCATAGAAAAATGAGCATGACAGTGTCTAAGTGGTGGAAAAGCAGTAGGAACCACAGCAGTCGTGAATAGTCTTGATTCTTCTGGGAGACACAGATAATTCAGTTTATTTGCCTGGAGCCACTGAACTCCCATGGCATCAAGTTTCATACTTATCTGTTCAGAGAAATGTAGTAATGTAGATGAGCAGAACCCATCAACAGTTCCGTCCTTCCATTTGAATGTATGCAGGACCATTGATTTGTTGTCTGGGAATGGGAACAACAACAAGCTGTGCTATGGTTTGTAGTTATTGTCCTATTTCCATAGAGCTAGTCATCATTTATAGATGGTGTATAGATCAGGAAGGACAGAGACTCCAAAGAACAAAGTCTGACAAATACTAATCCAGGAGCATTCAGGGACATGCAGGTTGGAAACAGACTACCTGACAGGAAGTGGGTCTGTGATCCATGATAGATGTTAGCAGCAGTTTCATAATACTTCTGCCCCTGTTCCCGTTAACCTGGTGGTTTATGTCTAACCTGCTTGATCATCTGGACTGTTCATGTCTCTTCAGCCTGTGAGCTGTTTATTAAGGTACTTGTGTCTTTTTTTTTTTTTTTAACAGATGCTGAGAAGATTCTGTCTGATCCAGGATTCAGCTGCATCAGACCTCTTGTACGTGTTTGACATCACAAAGTAGTGGGACTACACAGACAGTGTCCTTGCACGACTGCGTTTTGCTGTATGACTCACTAATTATATTGCACATTCATTACAAACTTCTAGAAGTTGTACTTATGTCACTTTATGTTGATCCTCACTTTATCTCAATATTGTCACCATGTTGACACCGATAGCCGTACAGTTTAGTATTTAGTGTACTATCACTGTAATCAGGGCAGAAATAATCGACCATGAATATTGATGAAAAGCTTGTTAAATCAAACAAGAGAAAGAGCCCCAGTGTTTAGAGAATGTTATGTTGCGTTGTATCCTGTTTACATCTTATTTATTGTCCTGGACTACTTTTCTGTGACCATGAGTCAGTTTGGATTGAATTTAAACCCAAAACAATCAGATATTTTAGGCATTGCCACCAGGAGAACAGAAATGCAAAGTGATACAAACAACAGCGTTAAAAAACAGGAGTGGTTACAGGAAAACACTGGAGGAGTGTTTGAGGGTGGAGGAGTATTCCCCAGAGAACAGACATTCAGCGAAACTCTACTGCTGCCAAAACTTTATATTGACCCTGGAGGGTCCAAGAATAAGGATTCCTCTAAATGAACGTAGAGAGGAGGAGTTTTCCTGTAGTGCCACTTGTTTTCTCTATACAGAAAAGTAGTATCGTCCACTGTACTGAAGCTTGACTTGGGTTTAGTCTTTCATCACCAGCTTTGTCACTAAGATACATTTTTAACTATCTCTAATAATGCAGCAAGTCAATTCAAGCATGCTCTTATTTACTTTTCTCACATTTGAACTGAGTTAGCTGCTTCAACTCTGATACCCTGACTTTGGAAATGGGTAACTTATTCCAGCACTGTATCATTACAGTGCTGTATCATTACAGTGCTGGGCTGTAAACTGCTAAATGGCTTTAAAACAGTTTACAGCGTGTTTATTTAGTTGTAACACACATCACACCAGTGACATTACATTTTTCCAGGACAAAGTATGGATTAAATTTATTGAGGAAAAGCTGAATGAACTGAGAGTGAAGAATCCTGGGATAAGAGTTGAGCAAGTAGCAACCACCACTGCTGAACTCTGACCTGTACTGTTCACACAACCAGACATACTGGTAAATATCTAGAAATAAAGCCATACAACATCCTTAACTTAGCACTGGCCTCAAAATCGGACTTTTAGACCAAAGATGAATTGAATGGAATTCAGTGGTGGTTGTTTCCATAGAAGAATCATCTATAGCCATAGAGGAAGTGGCGTCAGTACTAAGCTGTGATGGTGGCTGCTTGTTGTCAACCGTGAGTCAAATACTGTCCCCTGGTGAAACCTTTTGTACTACTACCTGTTTTCACACGTTGAACTGAAAACAGAGCGTGTTTAAAATGACAACCTGTGTGATCTGAGGGAAGGCATTCCTGAGAACCTTAACAGAGACAGGACACAAATCCTCACATGTACTCTTTAGGAACATGAAACTATGATTGTTGCTTGCTCTAGGAGGTAAAGCTACACAATACCAGCAAACATGTTTTAAAGTGTTCTCTGTGCACACTTGTATTTGGCCTTATGTAGTTTCTGTGCCATGATATTATATGGAACTTTACTGCGAATGTACCTTTTGTTTCAATGGGCTGGTTTCTTTGTCACGTTTTAGGTTTAAAGACAGAAAATAACACATTGGTCCACAGTGTGTTGTTAACCAGATCTGACGTGCATAGACATTTTCTTTTAAGCATGTGCCACTATATATATATATATATATATATATATATATATATAATAGATATATATATATATATATATAATTGTATATGTATATATATATATATGTATATGTATATATATAGGTATATTTATATCTATATATATATATATCATATACATTATATATGATACTACATATATATACATACCAAAAATATGTATATATATATACAATATATCATATCGAATATCTACATACATAATATAACATACATATGTATATATATATCCATATGATATTATATATATCTATATACATCCATAGATAGACATACATATGTATAGATATATATAGATATACATATTATAGATTATATATTTATCTATATATATATAGTACATATATATAGATATAAATATATTCTAGAATATACATACATATGTATGTATGTATATATATATGTATGTATATGTATATATATATATATATATATATATGTGTATATATATGTATATATATATATATATATATATATATATATATATATATACACATACATACATATGTATACATATGTATATGTGTGTATATATATACATATGTATACATATGTATATATATATATATATACATATGTATACATATGTATATGTGTATATATTTCTTTGGTTTGCCTACTTGCCTGTTGCTTGTAGTATATGGAAGCCTGTTGCCGACAGTTAAAATGGACTAATCTTATCTGAATGAAATGTGATTGTCCATTTGTGTGCACAGCGTAAGACAACATTAGAAATAAAAAGTGCACTGCATGTAAAACTAGAATCAACCCTTCAGAGTTCTAAGCACAATAGAGCGTTTTTTGTTTTGCAATTGTCATTTGAATATCTTTGGTAAAACGAGTAACATGAAGACACTTTGAACTTTGAACCGGAAGTTGCTGCTCTAGCTGAATTTGAATTTTGTTTTATTAATGTTACAAATGAAAAGTATGTGTAAATTATCTGTGGACATTTCAATAGAGACCTGTGGGTACTGCTAATCTTCCAGTTTTAGGTTTTCATCAAGAGTGTAGTTACATTTTGGAGTTTAGATTGAAAACTGAATTTACACTTCTCGTTAGCTTTCATTTCGATTTTTTTTTTTTTTTATTATTATGAATGTGCACACAAATGGAAAATCTAAATTTAGCTACAAATTGGCTGCTGTAGACCTCCATTATATGAATGTCTATCTTTTTTGTATTGCTCCATATTTCTATCAACATTTGAGTCTGAAGATGACACAGTGTCTATCAACTCTTTGTTGCCTTTTATTCTTTGTTTGCTTAATAATGTTTTTATTCCAGTGACACTAACTGATAATCCCTTGTAAGGAAAACCATTTTTATATGAGCAACACACACACACCTAACAAGTGCTGGATCACTGTAGTTAGAGTAGCTCTGTCCTGTTTCCTTAAATAAGGAAGAAGGACGTGGTGGATGCCGGGTGGTGTCATTTTAACTGGGGAGAAGTAATGGAAGTATCTGTTGTGACCTATTACTGTACTTCTAATTTAGGGCCACTTTGAACCCAACACTACACTGAGGTTAACCTTCCCACTAGCTAAATAAAACAAATGTCCTTTTGTTGGGTTGTCTGTTTTGCTTTTGATTTGCAATAGAACTGCGAAGTTACTGATAATGCAGTGTTTGTGCCTACACAGTTTGTACGAGCTACACCTTTCATATTACACATATCTTTAATAAAAATGTTATAGAGTGTTTCATGGTATCCAGTGTCAACCTCCATGTAACATACAACATATTTGTGAGCCAGTATAATCACAGTTCCAAACTTTAATTCACATTAAATCTGCTTTCATTATGTCTAATAGTATATACAGAAAGGTGCATTACCAGTACAAGAACAATGTACATATGTAACAATGTGTGTAGATAAGTGAAAGTTGTGGCATAAATGAATTGAGTGTAATCCACAGTACTGGCACATAGCAAACTTGGTCTGAAACTGTAGAGGATGATGATCGAGATGAAGCTGGAACCTGTATCGGGTGTTTTGGTGGTAACGGAGACACGAGTGTGGGCCAGCAGTAGCATCTTCACTGCTCTTGTCCTGTCCTGTCCAGCACATTAGCTGTGATCCTGGACAGGAACGGACCCCAACCGTAGAGATTTACCCCACAGCAGGAAAACATGTCAGTCACTCTCAAACACTCCAAACCATGAGTTCATATAGTTACATATTGTAATTTGTTTTCTGACTGACATGCAGCTGAATTTCATGACAACAATAGGTGCTGTATCCAAGACAGGTGAATGAGTGCATAAACAAAATGGAAAAACAGCTTAACTATCCCCCATACTCATTCAATTCATTCACTTCCTATGCAAAGAAACAGTTGAAACAATGAAAACCAATAAACCAATTCTGGTGCAAAGAACTTTCTGAATTTCTAGGATTGTCCAGTGGATCCACCAGATTTATCTAAAACACAATCAACCAAACAAAAAGCAGCAGAGTATTTTAAAAGTATGAATACCAGGGCTCATTCTGTTAATGAGGTTTCATCACATCTAGTGCTGTCAGAAAATCAATTATCGCAGCAAGCTAACAACTACAGCTTAAAAAAAACAATCAAAGGTTGGTAAACTCGGATTACAGGAGAGAATGAAACTGGACGTCTGTGAGTTTATGTGAAAGGTTTGAACAGAACTAGTAGTCTGCTGTGTCTAACGCTTTGATCGTCATTCTTCATACAAAGAGAACTAATCAACTATCAATTTACATCACGTTAGCCAAATTTAACCATCAGGCTAATTCTACCCTAACTTAGAACAGAGGACACAGTTCTCCACTTTAGATGTAGTTCATGTTGTAACACTGGGAATGAATGAAAGGCTGATAGTTCACTCATTTCACGAATTCTTAAAGTAGCTGACGTCCCAGCGTACACTGCTAAACTCTTATGAAGATCCGTTATGATGGAATCCTGACATATGAAGTGCATAACAACTAACTAGTTCAATCCAGGTGTACCATATGCACACACTGACTGAGAGTAAATGTTTCGTGATTCCATAAGTTAACTTTTCCTCAGATTTGAAATGAACAGTTTCTTCTTCTTAGATCTATAATGTCGATGTTCTCAGCATCAGGTGATGGTGCATTTCACAGAGTTGTGTCGGAAACGTTACCTGAAGAGAATGAGCTTTTTACATTTCATTTACCTGAATTAATTGATTCTGTACCAACTGAAGCTGTTGTTTTTGTAATTATTACCAAAATGATGTGATTTTTCCAACTTTCAGATAAGCAGTCCTTTAGATCCATGTTCTTCAAATGTGGTTTAACTAATCCAGAACGTGCCAATAAAACACTATAACAATACTATTCATTCTCAGTTAGCTCATTTGGTTCTTTCACAAATGTCCTGTTTTAATGTTACATTATATTTCATATATTTTGGCCTAAGTTGAGTCGGGTTTTTGTCTCGTAGCTCTAGTTGTCTAAATTTGACGAAGTGTAAATATAGGTAATTCAATTGCAATGATTTCATACTAAGAATGGATGATTTGCCAGTAACCCTCATGTTTCCATCTGAAATCATAATGCCATCCACAGTCTCACTGTATCTTCAAGCCATATGGATGTTTTGCAGGTTTGCGTTAAAGGACCTATTAATACAACAATGTTTTAACAAGCTTCTTCTAGAAAGCAAAAACTCAAGACTTATGTCAAAATCAAAATCACTTCAGTTATTCCTGAATGAAGAACAAGCCGAAGGTCTGTGAAGTGAAAAATCTGAATCAAGTTGTTTACGATGGGCACATATGAAGAATTAGTGAGAATTCCCAAATAGAGATTGTGTTTAACTGATGCTGTTAAACACATGTGTAGTAAGAATGTAGTTAAAGTCTAATGTGTTCCTGACACAACAGTTGGGATCAACTTTGGCTCTACAAATCACAAATCAGCTGAATGTTGCCTTTAGTCTGCTCTGCTGGGGTTCTGCTGTGTAATTGCAGTGTTACTACACAGACTGTGGTCGGCAGCAGTATTAGCAAGTGAAGAGTTAAGTCCAGCAAATAAATTAAAAACAATAACAATAATACGAAATGTGTTGTGTTATATACAATTAACTCTGCTGCTTGTCAGGAGGAAAATACACATGCAGCCTGCATGTGACAACCTGCCCAGGCCCATGTATTCACAGCCTCTAACATACTGTATGCTGCGTTCACTGCCAAAACGCTCGACATGCTGCTGGGGGACAGTGCACCACGACTGCATTTCGAGTTTCTCAACTCTGCAGTAATCGGATACTTGTGACAGTAAGACGGATGTCTTGATATTTTCAGAATAAAGTTTACACTACACTTTACATCACTGCTGGTGATCACTTACCACCACACTCCAAACTGTTTTCAGGGGTCTTAACAGGCAGCCATTGGTCTCCACTCATTTCACTACAGTAAGAAAATCACACTGCCGGAAATGTGATGATGCAATGATGTCATGTACATAAAAGTGAGTAGAAACATGCAAAAACAATGATAAAGACCAGGCCTATTATGTCCTGATGTGTATGTTAAACACTACACTAGACATCACTATGCAGCACACAAATCAGTAACCAGTGTTTTTGTTTAGTGTCTTCACTCATTCAAATCATGAGTGGTGGTGCATGTGTACAAAACTCAGTGAATACCGACTGTAATCAGCTAAATTTGCCAGTGCATTGGTTGGCTTCCATTTGTAAAGTGAATGTCTTTAGGGTTTTGGACAAACTAACGTCCATTTTAACAGTTCTGGCTGTTCATTCCATTCACTGCAGATTAATCATGACAGGATTCATGCTTAACCCTAAGTAAATTTAACAAATTCAAATTCTTCAACAAATAGAAAAGTAAACATGATGTCCACTGTAATGAATTACATTCATATGTGCACTTATTTTATAGCATAGTGAAGTGAATGCAAATTAACAGCTGCCTGGAAAACAGAAAAGCACCGAGACACACTTTGGAAAATGTATAGCAGTGATCTAATGTGTGATTTGTAGTGACAGGTATCACCCTTTTAAATCCTATAATCATCAGACCATGTTTCCTTAGTGATAGAAGTTAAAAGAAATGTCAAATCTGAATGTGTGTGCATGTTTGCCACTATACTGCACATGCTTTTAGTTGTTAATAGAGAGCAGGAAGTTCTAATTTAATAACGTGTGTTTTTCAGAGCAGCAGTACAGAGGCTGTAATCCTTCTCCAGCAGCTGGGAGGGTGTGAGTCATGAACGCAGCATCAGATCGGCCTGCTGTACCTCAGTGATGGAACTTAAAAAAGCTTTGTACTGTAATGTATTGGTGTTGTGGTGAGAAACCCATCAGACCTCACATTCAGCATACGGCGCTCATTAGTGGGCATGCGACCCTCCAGAGTTTGGGGGCGCTGTGGTCTCCCCGCCCCCTCTTTGTCCATGGTCTCTCCTGCCGTGGCCCAGGATACAGTTAGCACTGCCACACCCTTCATCATCATCGTCTCCCTCACTTTCAGAGGACGACTCTCCGAACTGTCGGGGCTTCTCGTAAATACAGCAGCCTGCAACACAACACAGGGTTACGATCAATCTATGGCTAAAGCTTTCACTGACTTCACTGTGAGCTCAGCATTTTCTGTCTGAAAATCCCAAACACACCGTGACATCTTGTTCAAACACTTCTGTTCAGAAATAGTTAAAGGGAGTGTGTGGTAAATATAGATCCTTAGTTACTGTTTGATTTGATGAATCAAATAGTACAGCAGGACAGATGAAAAGGTGTATTGTAGTTGTGCATAAGGGATGAATTATATTTTAATGTCCAAATATGTCTGTGCATTCATGAGTAAGGAATAAGCATGAGATCATATAAACAATTATTATTAAATCAAATAATTCTTTATTTGATTTTGTGTTCATTATTTCATGTTGTCCTAATCCACCAACAATTTTATATTTTTACATTCATAGCTGAGAACTAGGGCTGAACCCAAGTATCCAGATATTCACTTGTTAGATAGACGTGTGATACCACACATCATTTAACTGTAGCTGTGCTGTTAAAATGTAGAAATACATAACCTCTGAGCCTTTAGACCATGGCGGCAAAACACATGAATGGAAACAGAAGTTTCCATCTTTATACATCCATATCCTGCTGCACTAAAACCTCTACTGAACCTCTCAATACAACAATCACTTTAAGTGAGAAGGACTGCATTTTAATCTATGTTTTATAATGATTCCAGTATGTAAACAGAAAAAAGCTGAACAGAAACTATCAGGTTTAAAGAACAGAGCAATAATGTGTGATGAGCGATGCTGTCATTGAATTCCATAATCTGACCTATAGTGAAATAGAGGGAATCACATTTTAGTGCTTATTAGAAGATGAGCTCACATTTTGAAGACCTTCTTCCCAAGTGCTCGTTGTCAACAGTGTCACTGGACCATTCCACCTTCTTCTCAGTCTTCCTCTTCCTCAGCTTTATTGTCAGGCTTCGTCCCTCCTGTAACATGTGAGATGTGTCCATCAGCTGTTAACTCCAGGTTAACTGTGACACTAACGGAGCCATACGACAAGTAGGTGAACGGGTGTGTCCACGTATTACAACCTCTATCCAGTGCCCTCTAAACTCAGTGCCGTCCACATCTCATGTCTGCTTGTCTCGTTGGTTTTGCTGTTTTCTGATTTCCATAACTGGACCTGGACAATGACCTGAATTCAGACTTATCTAGACCCGCACCTGAACCTGCTCCAGACGACGACCTGACAGAGGAGTCCCTACTAGATGAGGAACACATATTTACTAGAGGTGTAATGATAATGGTGTCATGTTAAAGTAGATTAACAGAACAAGTTAACACCCAGCTGTGTTCTAATTTCAGGATGATAACCTGACTGTTCTACTAGCAGCGCGGCCTCATTAGCTAGTGCTGCTAACCAGCGCGTCTGTACTAAAACTGCTGCCACCGGTTAGAAAACCATCGTCAGTTGTGTCCATCGTTACCTGCTGGGGCGGCGGCGGCGTGTTAGTCTGAACAGTCTCCGTTATCGTCTCACTTGATGTCCCGGGAACCTCAGCCATCCCTGGATCTGCTCTGCTAACGCTACCGTTAGCTAGCTTAAAGATGTGTTAATAACCGGAGTGGACCGTCAGTGACAGACACTGTCGCGATACGAAGCTGGTTCTTCAAATCACCAATTCTGTAAAAGCTGAAGGTTATTGATGCGAACACTATGAAGCGTTGGACACTTTGGTGGGATATGGCTAACACGGAGTCAAGTCGTAGCATTAATGAGTGAGTCAGAGAGTTAGCTACGTTCAAAGCGGAAGTGGACATGAAACCGGTTATCACAAATGTGAATCAAGGTCTGCACGAACAAAAAACATCATGCTAAAACACGGGGTTATACCATTACTATCATCTAAGCCATCGACTGTATATATGGCATTTATATTGCAGTTCTGGTGAACATGTTTTTTCTAATCACGTTTTATTCTTAAATATAAACAGGATGCTTCGCTTTTCTATTTAGCTTGACAGCTCCAGTGTTGTGGGGAAGATATTTCCAGACGGACAGCTGCTACTTCCTGTAGTCCGTACAATTATAACAGTCCGTCAACAAACAGCAGCCTCATGCGGTGAAGAGCAGAGATAATAAAAATCAGAATGATTTAATTAACGTCATTATTCCACGAGATTATACAGAACGGTCGTGTTTACATATAGTTAGTAATATTATAACAATTCACTTACTGGGGGTTACTACGACGAGTTAGCAAAGTTACAAGGTCGTTGCTAGCATGTCTGAGCTGTCAATGTATTGAACAAACAGTAAGTAAACTTAGCTAACTAAGCTAACGAGTAGAACTAACTAACTAAGCTAACGAGTAGAACTAATTAACTAACTAACGAGTGGAACTAATTAACCTCTCTTTTACTTTTACATGACGTGACGGTTTCTGTGTGTTTGTTGCTTGTGTAGCAGGTTGTTGAGGATGATGATGACAGGTCGTGTCCTGAGTTTGAAGCTTGCAGGGAGAGCAGCAGTCAGACTCTGTTCAAGCAGTCAACTAAAACCTTCATCCCCCTCTTCACCAAATTCCTCTTCACGGACCCAAGCTGAGAAACAGAGGCGTAGAAGAGAGCGGGAGGAGGCCATCCTTTCTAATCCACACAATGTAAGTAGGCAGGAAGCACCAGGAATAATTACTAATGGTGTAATGTTGTATTCAGTACTGACCTGCTGTGATTAAGAACTACTTCAGATATATTACATGGCACTTCCACATAGTCTTTTTTATAACAAATAAAAATGCATACAAAATAAAGTACACAACAGTGATGAGGTTGAACTGAAGTTGCTGGTGTGGTTGTGGATTTTACACACTCCAGAAAGCAGCTGCTTGGCTTGTCACACCCCACACCTCTACTTTGTAATGCAGACTCTCTGATATGTAGTCTGGGGGGAGAGACTTTTCAAGGGATGAATACTTAATAATCTCTTACTTCCTGTTTTATAATTTTTATTTGATTAAGATTCCTTAAAGTTCCTTTAGTGAGGCAACAACATGATCAAATGCAGCACCACAATCTAATGCTTATAGTGCAACCTAAACTATAACGATTTCTCCTGTAGGAACCATGACTACAGGAAATGCTGTTAGTACGACCAGCATTTCATCAGGCTGAACAGTGTTGTTCACATTGATACAAATATCATATAAAACACAACATTAACAGCAGGTATAAAACTGTTAGTGTAGTAAGTGGTTTGTATTGTTGTTCACACACATTTAGAGATATGAAAGTGGTAGTTACTGTGGAATAAATTATATAACAAAATGTCTTGACAGTTGATCTAAACACATTTTTTGCTGTGATATTTTCAGACTGCTGAAGATAGAGCAGTCATATGGAGTCAGAAGGAGACGATAGTGTACACGGCTGAAACTCCTCCTGGGAAGAAGAAAGGTGATTGACTTCTTGTTACTCGTTTTCATTATTGCTGATCCATCTGTTCCTTCTCTCTGCTGATATAAAAACTAGATTTTTCTTTGCAGATACCAGCTTGCCATTCCCTACCTCGTACAGTCCAGAGTATGTGGAGTCCAGCTGGTATCAGTGGTGGGAAAAAGAGGGATTCTTCAGTCCAGAGCAACATGTGAGAACTAACTGGAAAACTCATAAAATTATAACAATATCTTAGATAATGCTGTTGTTAATGAAATAATAGTGTCAGTTATTGAAATAGTTTACACCTCACTTTAGTAAAGCCATTTATATAAGCGATTATAAAATGTATACATACATTAATGTGTTAGTGGCAGTTGGTTGGTTTGTTGTGTAGACAGAAATATTCACCCCCTTGATGTTTCATTATAAATTAATCATGGTCGATAAAAGTTGGTGATTCTGAAAAATCAGAAAATACCTCATTAATGTCCAAGTGAAAACAGGTTTCTACAAAGTAATGTCAAATAAATGTGTAAATATGTAAGGTGAAATCAGTGTTTGCATTAATATGATCTTTATGATGGATTTCAATGAACTCCAGGGGATGTTCAGTGCCTTGGAGATTTTTTTGTATCCATCCCCTGTCTTATGCTTTTCAATCACCTGTTCTCTGAGTTGTTGGGAGTGTTCTTCTGTCCTCATGGTGTAATGGTAGCCAGGAATACTGAAGAACCAGTGACTGGACCTTTCAGACACAAGTTTCTTTATGCTGCAATCACTTGAGACGCATTCACTGCACTCAGGTGATCCTCATTTCACTAATTGTGGAACTACTATCACCAAATATCTGGACCTCTGTTGGATTAGATCAGTCATTTTAAAGGGAGTGAATATTAATGCAAACACTGATTTCATCTTATATATTTTTATTTAATTTCATTACTTTGTAGAAACCTGTTTTCACTTTGACATTAATGAGGTATTTTTCTGAATTTCTTTTTTTTGTCAAAGTCGCCAACTTTTATTGACCATGATTGATTTATACTGTCAATAAAAGGGTGAACCATCCAAAGGGGTGAATACTTTTTATAAGCACTGTATAACCAATCAAGCTTTTCACTGCTATGTGTAAACCAGTAACATCACTGTTCTTTTGTTTGGCCAGTCTTACAGTTCCTAACAGCCACACCAGCTTTCAACCTGAAACCCTTTCTTTCTTCTCTGATGTCCTCAATTAAAAGCCAAAAAAATCTCTATGCCACACATCAACATGCAGGATAACTGCACCTTTCTTACTAGGTATTAATTCAAGAAAAGATAGAAATATAAGAAGAAACATATGATGTTTGTGGAATATTATAGCACAGCTGCATGTCTAAACTGTCCTGTATTTTCATTAGCTTCAAGCCACCAACAGCAAGTAGAAATAGCAAAATTATAGAACTTTAGGGTTGGTTTTTGATTTAAACCTACAAACACAAAGATGAGAGATAATTTATTTAGATATAAATTCAAGCCATATCTCTTGGCTGAAAAAGTTATTCATGCCTTTATTTAATCCCGCCTGGATAACTACAACTCTCTGTGTTCTGCATGAGTAAAAATTCAATTCAGTTTTATTTGTATAGCGCTAAATCACAACAGAGGGAATTAATTATTGAAATTAACTCAGCATGATCTACAGGGAAGAAGCAGTCTAAGTACCAGTGAGGTCTTACAAATGAATCTACAGCTGTTGTACATGCAAAATCATCCATGCCAGTTGAACAGAGGATCTGATCATTTTTTTCTCTAATAGTTATGATTTTATTAGTAAAGAAATTCATTAAGTCATAAGTTCGACAGAGCTATGGCTCATTGTCAGCCCGGCTACAGTGCTGAAAAGAAATGTTCTTATTTGCCTCTATTAATGAGGAGTAATATGAAGTTGTAGCTTTACGCAGGGCTTTTTTATATATTATTAAACTATCTTTCCAGGCTAGGCAATATTCATCTAAATTGGTGGAACGCCACCTCCTTTCCAACTTACATGATTTCTGCTTTAAGCTACGGATTTGTGAATTTGTACCATGGAGCTAACTTCCTCTAACTCACTAGTTTCTTTTTCAGAGGAGCAGCAGTATCAAGTATTGTTCCAAGTGAAGCACCAGTATTATCAACAAGATAGATAGACTCAACTATTAACTGATCAACTTCCACACCGTATGTCAGAATAAGATCAAGGGTGTGGTTAAAACAGTGAGTGGGTTTATTTACATTTTGGGTAAAACCAATGGAGTCTAATAGTGAATTAAATGCAGTGTTGAGGCTGTTATCAACATCTACATGGATATTAAAGTCACCCACTATAATGATATAATAATAATAATAACTTTATCTGCACTAAGAACTAAATCAGATAGAAACTCTGAGAATTCAGTTAAAAACTCAGAGTAAGGGACAGGAGGACGGTACACAATAACAAAAAGGACTGGTTTTAGATTTTTCCAGTTAGGATCAGAGAGGCTAAGAGTGAGGCTCTCAAATGAATTCAAACTATGTTTAGGTCTGGGGTTGATTAACAAACTTGAGTGGAAGATTGCTGCTACTCCTCCACCCCGACCTGTGTTTCTAGGAACATGATAATTAACATGACTTGAGGGGGTCGACTCATTCAGGGAGACATATTCATCCTGCTGCAGCCAGGTTTCAGTAAGACAGAATAAGTCTATTTGATGGTCAATTATCAAATCATTTACTAACAGGGAATTAGACGAGAGAGATCTGATATTTAACAGTCCACATTTGACACTGAAAAACACCCCTAACTGTCTGAACTTAAATTGAACCATGAGAAGACACAGTGATGTTTGTACCCATCCACTGCCATCACAATGCAGTTTGAAATTTTAAACTGCTAAAGTATTCTATACTTTCACTTATTAAGCCCATACATATAGTACATACAAGGACACACTGTCTGCAAAAACTCTTCACTAAGTTCCTATTTGCAATCAGAGGTAACCATGCATTCAATGTCATGAGTGGACATACGTTTTATATCCCCTGGACAGAATTTGGAAGAATGTCCTGCAGATTTTAGGAGCAAAAGAAGCAATGTGCAGGAGAAACTGTGTGTGTGCACCTGTGTTTCAACCTGCCCATTGTTATGTCTGTTCAGGAGAGGGTACCTCACCGTGTAGATCAGACATTCTCTCTGTGTATCCCTCCACCAAACGTGACTGGGACTCTGCACCTGGGCCATGCTCTGACTGTAGCTGTTGAAGACGCTCTTGTGCGATGGTAATTTTGAACAACATAAAGTATGCAGCATGTTGTGTTCAACTGTTAATTGTCAATGGTAAAGTTATGATGCTTGAGAATCCTTATCTCTTGATCAAGCCGTAACGTATCAATTTGTAATGCACCAGGAGAAGGATGCAAGGCTACAGAGTACTGTGGGTCCCAGGATGTGACCATGCAGGAATTGCAACACAGGTATGACAACTCGATTTCTTCTTTCTCTGTTCTGGCAGTTTAAGATTTTAAGTATAGGTCTGTCCTCAAATAATTTTGATACTGTATTAGTTACAGTTCTTAGCTGTGAATATTCCTCTTGTTTATAGAGGACATGAGGTTCTTTCCCTTCAGTTCTAAGAGCAGAGACGCATCAAGCCAACGTAATCAACTAGAGGCACACTGCAAACATTAGGCCTGACATTGGCCATCAGCTTTGTGTGTCATGGCTCTACTGTAAGTGATGGTGACAAATCTACAATTTGTTCAATATAAATTAAAGTTCAACAGAAGCAGATGAGAGGCTCCATCAGCCTGAACCAGTTCAATCCTGTGTGTCTTTAGTGCTACTGTTCCTCTGCTGCTGCTCAACAGGGAAACACTGTCATTGGAAGCAGAAATTTCTAATATAAAGAATGTAACTTTGGGAGATATTCAGTTAAAGTCAGATCACCAAAGCTTCATATTAGCTCCAGTTCTAGCTCTAGTTGTAAACCTGGATGGTTGTGAACCTAACAATTGTTTGGTCAATATAAAAATCAGGATTAACTTGGTTTCTTACTTTCCGACCTTCCTTAACAGTGTAAACCCTGCTATTCACCTGTTCCCCTTCTCTGTAAGGAGTATCCTCAGTTCTCAAACGAGTTTGTGTGTATTATTGTATTAGACAGTGGTGGAGAGGAGACTGCTGAGGGAAAAAGGGAAACACAGACAGGACTTCACCCGGCAGGAGTTTCTACAGGAGGTGTGGAAATGGAAGAAAGAGTGAGTCTTCATGTTAATACCATCACTTCAAATCTACTGTTTAGTCGACACCATGTTTGCCTCACAAAGTCAAGTTCTGTTTTTCTCTGTGTGTGTTTCACAGGAAAGGAGACGAGATCTACCACCAGTTAAGGACGCTTGGAGCTTCCCTGGACTGGAGCAGAGCCTGTTTCACTATGGATCCAGTAAGACTCCATTTATAACCTGTTTAAAACCAGTGTATTGCAAATGATGCTGTTTTCAAACCCTACATGTCTAATACCAGGGCTGTGTGTCATTTCCATTGTACCTATTATCAGGGTATAAATACATTGTATGCAGCATGTCATATGTGTATATTAATATAATTAAGCACCGGTCTGCTATTGTTAACATCAGTACTAGCGTGGTGTGTAGGTACATACTGTTGAAGCTTTTGTCTTGCTGATTATTTTGTTTTAGGGGTTTTCCAGGGCCGTGACTGAGGCCTTTGTAAGACTGTGTGACTCTGGTCTGATTTATCGCTCAGAGGGTTTGGTCAACTGGAGCTGTTCTCTGGAATCTGCCATCTCCGACATAGAGGTGATACAGCTCCACATAGATTAAAATTCAGTGCAACAGGTGGAAAAATATAACGTGCAGCACTAATAGGTCATCAGACAGCAACCCTCAATTTTTTTAAATGTTGTTTTAGTTAAAATGATCATCTTTATATTTTTTAAGAAACTCTTTATATAAGATGTGTTTTGCTTATTTGAAGTTGTACAATAGTAAGTCTCTTCTAGATTAGACTAACTTGTACTTGTAATTAGATTGAAAGTGTTATTTGTAAGAATAAAATTAATTTCCTTTAATAAAATGTGAACTTTGTGCATTTGTCGTCAGGTGGACTCGAAGGAGTTGTCTGGGCAGACCATGTTGTCTGTTCCTGGATATGAAAACAAGGTGGAGTTCGGAACTATGTTCACATTTGTGTATCCTGTGGAAGGCCAAGGTGAGCGTTTGTGACTGTCTGAAGTATGATACAGTAACGTGGACTTGTTGTGTTTTATGTTAGATAATTCCCTTTCTTTCCTTTAGATGGAGAGGTGGTCGTGTCCACTACACGTCCAGAGACTATGTTGGGAGATGTGGCTGTAGCGGTTCACCCTGACGATCCTCGATATCAGGCTAGTATGCGTTTTTGTTTTAAGGAGAGTGGGGCTGAGAGGTGAGGGATCTCACTTTAAACAGAATACTGTATAAATATGACCTCAAATGTTCATGCAAGTGTTTAAACTTGAAAAAAGGAACGCAGTTGACAATGCTTCCCTGATCCAGAGGCAGCAAAGAAGATCCACATCATGATACCGCCACAACCATGTTTCACAGATGGGATAGTGTTCCTATGCTAGAATACAAATGCAGAGTTGCCAACATGACAGATCTCCTCTGTCCACAGACCAGTGTTCGAGTAGCCTTCAGCTAATCCACAAGACCGTGACCCAGACAGAGAGCAATGTTCTATTTGGAGAGTAGTGGCTTCCTCCTTCCTTCTGCAACTGTCATGAACACCAGTGTTGTTCAACATTCCCGCCATTATATTAGCTACTGCAAGAGAGATTTCAGTATACTAGACCTTAGCCTAAGTTTCTGTGACGTTGGACTGTTACACGCCTACTCTTAGTGTGATCTTTGTTGATCTAACACTGCTGGGGAGGTACAGAAGGATCTCTACATGGATAATATGTGTGGACTGGAGGAGGTGATATGGATAAAGCTACTTTACATACCTTAAAGTAACCTCTGTGTAAAACTATAATTCAATAAAATGTTATTTAGCAAGATAAAATGTCCCAAATCACAACATAAGTCATCTCAAGGCGTACGAAATATGTAAGAAAACCCAACAATCCCACCTGAGCAGCACTAGGCCACAGTGGAGAGGAAACTTTCCCTCTAGATCAGGAGTGTCAAACTCAAATTCGCAGTGGGCCGAAATTAAAAACTGGGACGAAGTCGTGGGCCAAACTCAATCTTTATTTTAAAATTAATTACAATTGTACATGTTTTCCCATCTCTCCAGATATGTAATGTTGAACCTTTTTATATGGAAACAAACTTTAGTTTTGCATAAACATTGAATCTGGAGCAAGCAAAGCTTAATATAATAAACAAATGAGAAATTTGAAATAAAACACATCAGTGGTATTCATTTCTTATTTTGTCTCTATCTGTAGTCTTTCAAGTTCCTTATTAATGAAAATCTTTTTTCACAGACCAGCAACAAAACAACAACAAAAAAAAATTACTTCTATGAAAATGCAATCTTTCAACTATTAACAGTCCATGCCTTGAAGTAGAAAAAGTGCATAAAGACAGCATCATTCAAGTTCAGTTTGCTAAGCTCTGATTTACTCTAATGCACATTGGTTCAAGTCAGATTCCTGGCATCTCCTCTTAGATGTCTGGGGTTCGGCTCTGAGCTGAGGAAATCCTCAAGATTGAGTGAAGGTGTTCATCAGTGAGACGACTCCTGAGTGGTGTTTTGTTCATCTTCATCAACATAGATATGTGCTGCCGAACATAGAGAGTATTTGAGCAGCTTGGGTATGGAGTTGGGGCAGTGTGTCAGGGAGGAAACATGGAAACTGAGCAGCACCCACAGAGTCATACTTTGACTTGAGCGTGTTACTACAGTGCAGTTCAGTCAGCTCCATTAGGAGGTTGGTTGGTGCACTTTCCACGTCAACGTCACTGCAAACGGATTACTTAGCAGTTCAAATCTGCATTACAGAGTCGTGAAATAGCCGGGTAAACTTGGTGCAGACACGCTGAGGTTTTTAGCAAACTGTGCACTTGGCCTCTTTCATTTCACCATTTTTGAGGAGTTGTGGATTAAGTTTGTCCGAGGTGACTAGTTGCATGGCTGCTAATGATTGTCAACAGAAAAGGAGGGGGTGCTTGACGGTCTCGACTGATGCGCCAACACACTAACAAACATTCCGGGATTTACGTATAGTATTAGAGGTGTATACGCTGTATACTGGAGGGCCAGCTCTAACACGCATTTGATGTGATCTCATCTAAA
This sequence comes from Anabas testudineus, assembly GCF_900324465.2. Lineage (NCBI taxonomy): Eukaryota > Metazoa > Chordata > Actinopteri > Anabantiformes > Anabantidae > Anabas > Anabas testudineus. The sequence goes on from NC_046620.1 coordinate 21,569,218, forward strand.
CCAGAGGTGTCTGACACCTCTGGTTTAGATAATTCATTGTTGAACTTAACTCAGCATGATCTGTAGGGAAGAAGCAGTCTCAGTATAAGTGAGGTCTTACAAATGAATGAAAAAAAAAACTCCTGTTGAACCACGAGTCAAAAGTCAGATTTTAATTTTAGTATCATTTTAATTTATTATTCATTTTGTCAGTTCCAAGTTATTGAACTGATCAATGTGAGTTTTTCTTTCTCTAATGGAAGGGCACCAACAATTTTGTCCTTGTTTGTTAAATACCTTAAAGAAGTGCTGTTCACTGTTTAGTTCACACTAGTCCAACAGCATCAGTGAGTCCCATACTGTAAATCATATAGCAGCTGATACATGTATGTATCTTCTCATGTAATGTAGTATGTTTAATACCAACAAACACACACCGGATCTTACAACTAACATTTGGTAAAATAAGCCTGCTTACTGTATATTTCTACTTTGTTCCAGGCTGTTCATGGGAAACAGTGCAGACACCCCTTCACTGACAGACTCCTGCCCATCATCACTGATCCAATGGTGGACATGGAGCTTGGAACAGGTGACAACAGCCCTCTCTCTCTTGCTGAGAGAGAATACCTGCAAATTCAAAGAGCACTTTCTCTAACTGATTGACTTGACCTGATTGACCTAAGAGCATAATGTTTATTTCACTTTCTTTGAAGATTTAGTTTGAAATTTTCAACCAAACCTACATACTGTTAGAGGTTTGGTTTCCTAAACTGCACAGTATAACTCTGGGCATGATAGATGCATCGCTTCACCTGCCTATCTTCTTACCCTGATGCACCATCACTCTGGAACAGAGTAAATCTGGACTTTGGTAGTTTCATTAATCTCAAGAAGCTCACCACTTGTTTATGACATTGAACGTGTGTATTTTGCCCACTCTGGGACATGCTAAGTGACTTGTTTCTCTGATGTGAGCTGTCATGTTTGTTGTAGGGGCAGTCAAGGTGACTCCTGCTCACGACCATACCGACTTCCTGCTTTCACAGAGACACTCACTGCCACGCCTTACTGTTATCGGTGGAGATGGAACCATGACGCCTCTGTGCGGACAGTGGCTGGAGGTACATGAACACCACTAAGCTGAAGTGTTATTATTGATGTGAGGTTGCAGTCAACAATTTGCAGGCCTTACACAGTTGCAACAGCCTGTTTAAGATTATTACATCCAGTGCTTTGCTTATTTTCCACTAGCATTGGGATTTTTTAATGGCTGTGTTTAATAAATACACATTGTGTTTGTCTACAGTTGTGTATTAGACGAAAATCGGATCACATTTTTTGATCAGTGGGGTTCACATACTTTGTCTTGCCACGGTATCTTTATCCCAGCTCCTGTTGTCATTTTGCTTTGTTTAAGGGAGTGAAGCGTTTTGATGCCAGGCAGCTTGTTGTGGATGCCCTGGTTGAGAAGAAACTGTTTAGAGGAAATAAGAGTCATGCCATGACTTTACCTATCTGTAGGTAAAGGAACACACACACTCTCACACCACTGTTTCCAGTTAATACAAGGTTTTTGTATTAACAGACATTTTATATTACACTGTATCATAGAGGAAACTTGAATTCACTGTTATGCAAATGAAAAACCCTTGTTAGTTGAATGATATGATGCATTCAAAGTAAGACACTGTACATTTGTACAATACTGCCAACAGCTAACATCATAAGTTACTATAGTAATAGTTGAGAATATAGTCCTGTTAGAAATGACATCAAAGACAACATGTCAAACAACATGTAATACAGGAGTGAAATACTAAATTGCTTTATAGAGTTTAATACAAAGGTTTAATTTCTACTCTAGACAGAGAAGGGGTGTTACTGATTTGTGATCTGTGTTGCTTTCAAAACTCTATAAACGTTATCCTGTTACTGCTCGGCCATCATAGGCCAGGGGAGAACATGCCTTGTGCTAGTTAAAAACATTGAGTCATTTCAGTTGTTTGAGATGAACCATATGCAGAAACATGTTTGCTACATATAAACATGACATTATTTAACCTGGATTTTGTCTGTCTGGCTCCATACAGGCTACCGTACCTTGGTGGTGAAGGTTTTTTTACAGCTGTAAGGAATACCTGCAGATTTAAAGAGCACTTTCTCTAACTGATTGACTTGACCTGATTGACCTAAGAGCATAATGTTTATTTCACTTTATTTGAAGATTTAGTTTGAAATTTTCAACCAAAGCCACATACTGTTAGAGGTTGGGTTTCCTAAACTGCACAGTATAACTCTGGGCATGATAGATGCATCACTTCACCCGCCTCTCTTCTTACCCTGATGCACCATCACTCTGGAACAGAGTAAATCTGGACTTTCGTAGTTTCATTAATCTCCTCAGATGTTTTCTTTGATTCATGACAATAATTTGACCCTTCTGAAACAGATTAAAATCTTTTCCACGACCACAGGATGTGTCTTCTGACATGGTTGTTTAAGAAATGAGAAGCTACTCACTGCATTAGTTAAGGTTAAATAACTTGTTGCCAGCTGGAAAACAATCTTCCATACAGTAATTATCCAGTGGGAGGCTCCTACCTATTTGCTTAGTTAAATCCGGGTTGTGGCTTTTTTGTTGGATGGGCAGAGTATATGAGACATACAGTAATAGGATATGACAAATAATAATCTTTTTGTGTCATGCCTGTATCTGTTCCACTAGAACAGATACATTGCATTGTTACATCCTCTTAAACTGTAGCTATGTTTCAATTCAGCATCCTTCAAAGGACGCTGTCAGCGTGGCCTACAATAACATCAGGACATCTCAAGAGTCTTGAAATAACCTTGCCTGCAAAAGATCCATCCAACCATTGTAGAAGGGCACATTTCTCAGCTGCATTTAAACAACACACGGTCTCAATCAGTCATATTTCTGTAGCTCATCTATTGGTGTTTCAAAAGAACCACGCCTTTATGCAGCCTAAACCTGAAATGTGGTTGTGTGTGCAAACTTTTTCTTTACTCCTGGAGTCACAAACATATAGCTGTAAACGGATTTGTAATCGTGCTTTCCTTCATCCTCCAGAAATACGACACTGTCAAGTGAAAGGAAATGCTCTTACTTATTTGTGCTTTCTGTCTTTGTTCCTTCCATCCCTCTTGTCTTAGCCGGTCAGGAGACGTTATTGAACCTCTTTTAAAGAAGCAGTGGTTCGTCCGCTGTGATGACATGGCTAAAAAAGCTATACAGGTGTGTGGCTGTGAGATGTTGATGTTTAAGTCAAGATTTATAGTTGCATCACATACTGGATCCACCATGCAGCAACATGATAGACAAGTCATGTTATTTCATCAGTTAACGCTTTGACAACATTTATCACAACTAAATGCGGCTTTGTTTCTGCGTCAGGCTGTGGAAGACAGACAGCTGGAAATCATCCCTCACTTCTACACCAAGACGTGGAAGAACTGGCTGTCCAACATCAGGTAGACTCTCCTCACCTTTTGAGTTTGGACTGATTTGATGTGTACAGTAGTCAGAGGATGAACAGTAACGCCGTGTGCCATTGTTACTGATGGGACGTGTGCTAAATGACACCAGCCTGATGATGAATGAGCTCTTGTTTCAAAGTGTAGCTTATTAACAATGCAGCACTGTTTCCTTTGCAGTGATTGGTGTATTTCCAGGCAGCTCTGGTGGGGTCATCAGATCCCTGCTTATCGAGTGGAGCTTCCTAACTCTACTGACAATCCAGAGGTTAGGCCTGAGCTTATTAGTATGTTTATAATGCAAACCTCAATACAAACAATGGTTATAGAAGAGGATGACTTGTCTGGTGCACACCCCACATTATCCTTTGTGTCAGTCTGTCCTACACTGTTGTGTAGGTTTCTTACACTGTGTGTTGTTTATGTAGGAGCAGTGGGTTTGGGGACGGAGTGAGGACGAGGCCCGACACAGAGCTGCTGCCAAATATGGACTGAAGGCAGAAGACATCACTTTGACTCAGGGTGACTGATCTTCACATGTTCCCATTAAAAACTATCCCATTAGACTTTTTATCACAAAAAAAACAGTATCTTTGCTCTTTGCTAAGGGTAGTCATAGCACAGCGGCAGTAGTAAAAGTGGTCGTAGTAGATATAAAAGCAATAATACAAACTCCATTTCCAGTTTTCTAAAATCTAACAAAAACTAAAATCTTAGTTTTTTACACTGTAAGCAGATTTACTTCTGTGACTTCTGTTTCTTAATGACACCTGTAACTGCAGCATCCAGTGGATATTCAGAGACTTAGAGATGGCCTGAACTCGTTTTTAGGCTCTGTATACAGATGTATTTCTTTCTTGCTTATATCCTCCTACTTTCTGTTTCAGATCCTGATGTCCTGGATACGTGGTTCTCCTCTGGGCTGTTTCCCTTCGCCATGCTGGGCTGGCCAGAACAGGTACCACACTACCTGCACTTTCTCCAGCTGACCCTAGTCCTCCATAAACAGCCCCACACCTTTTTGTGATAACCCCACACTCACCTTCCACAGACTGCTGACCTTCAGTGCTTCTACCCCAACTCTATTTTGGAGACGGGCAGTGACCTCATCTTCTTCTGGGTGGCAAGGATGGTGATGCTGGGCACAGAGCTGACCGGACAGCTGCCCTTTAAACAGGTACTCATAATGAGAAGCCTAAAACAAAGTCACAGTCACACAGAGGGCTGGCCCATCCTGTTTATTCTCTGGTTCTGTCCTGTCTCTCAGGTTCTGTTTCACTCTCTGGTGAGAGATAAACATGGCAGGAAGATGAGTAAATCTCTGGGAAATGTCATCGACCCATTAGATGTTATACACGGAGTTTCTCTGGAGGTAAGGTGTCAGGAGACATATTTCTGTTTATGACTCGCTAATATCAATTTCTCACAATGATGGGTCGGCGCTGGTCCTTTAAAGTGGCAAAAGAAATGTAATCTGAGCATGCTCAGTCAACCTAGTTAAGTAGTAACAAAACACTGTCTGCCCAAGGCAAGGCTGCAGTTGCCAGCTGGCCTCTCCCAGCTCAGCTCTAAGTCAGACATTTGGTTTTGGGTCTTTGTTTATAGAAAGAAACAGTGACCTAAGATATGATGCCTCACCACAACCATAGGCTTACCACAAACATGGACTTCCATATTCACAAAAAGCTGTTTGTAAAAGGTGTATGCATCATGCTGTACATTGTTTGTGATATGAGAAGAGTATTAGTGTCAGACTGACATATCTGTTCTGTAGGGAAGTGACGGTGCAGCTGATCAGCACTCATGGCACAGATGTCTGTTCTAATTTGCTCAAAAGACATTTTTTAAAAAACCACCTCCCCTTATTTTTTCTTTCTCTTCTTAGAGACTGCAAGAGAAAGTGAAGGAGGGAAATCTTGACCCCAGGGAGCGACTGGTTGCCATGGAAGCACAGGTCAGCTCCCCTCTCTCTTATCTGACTTTGTTTCTGGCTGACTGAGCACACTCATTACTTCATCTCTTATCTGTCTGCTCCATCTGCTTCCCCACAGAGGAAAGACTTCCCGAAAGGGATCCCTCAGTGTGGGACTGACGCTCTGAGATTTGCCCTTTGCTCTCACAAGATGCAGAGTGAGTAACTCTCATCTTTGTTCACTTCACCTGACCAGGAATACCATTTGTCAGAGTAAATGAGTGTGTAGAGTGAATCTGTTGCAGGAAAATATGCAGCTTTTTCTACAATGCGAGTGACAGAGGTGATGTGAGGGACTGCAGTGGAAAACTGACAGGACTAAAGATGTTTTACTCACATCTTTGAAACTCGTCTATTCAGTTCTGGCAGGTGACGCTACACTGCATCAAGCTGAACTGCTCTCTGTTTTGTACATAGCTAGAACTTAACTGTGGAAAATATATCATGATTATAATGGAACTATTTTATCCACTTTCTTTCACTGTGAAGTGAACAGTAGACTTACTAAGTAATCCATGTGTGTGCTTGTACAACTAACAGATCAACCAACAGGCCGTTCACTGTACAATCTATAGTGTTTTCCTTCACACTCTGGGATTGATGTTTTCTCTGCCTACCCAGGAGAAGACATCAGTCTGTCAACCTCTCAGGTCTTGAGCTGCAGACACTTCTGTAATAAAATGTGGCAGACGCTGAGGTTCACACTGGGAGTACTGGGGCAAAGCACAACACCGGTGGGAACACTGCAAGAGGTATAGCAAGAACATTGCCTATTGAACTGCGCTTCATTCAAATTTTTATTCACTGTATGTACTGTGAACCCTGAACTCCTGACTAAACTGTTGACTGCCAAGTAAAATCTAACTTAAAACAAAGGCAACCTGAGCAACCAGTACTAGTTTTAAATTAGAACTGGTAAAAAGGTAAAAAGTTTTTCCCATACCTGAATAGCTGAAGCCAGCTCTGGTCTGCACTTTGACTACGGCCCTGAAGCAGTGAAACTTCACCACAACATTACACTGTCTCTTCCATGCTTGACCACAATTACATGTATGTTGAATTCTGTGTTTGGTTTACACCAGTGGAAACAGAACCCCTGTTTTCTATTTGACCTTTGACTCGTCGACTAGTCCAGTCCAATGTCTGACGATCATCTGTGAGTTGTGGCAGAACTCAGATGAGCCTTTCTGTTCTTCTCAGTTAACAGTGGTTTTATTCTTGCCACTTTCATACCCTATAGCCCTGTAGTTTGTCTTGGATGTTTTGCGACTTCCTGGATGAGTCGTCACTGTGATCTTGGACTGATTGTGGAAAGTCTGACATTCCTGGGAAAGTTCCCTATTGTTCCAAGTCGTGTCCATTTAGTAGACAGTGTCTCTGTGAGGATCTGTGGTGTCCACAAGCCTCAGAAATCACTGATCAGTCGTCCAACCTTCAATCAAACGTTTTTTGTATGTATCATTGAAGGAGCTTGATATTACATCATGTTTTTGCTTCAGGAATTACAGTTTTCATTTAAAACTTGTCATTTGTGATTGCTCAGATTTGTTTTCTGTTCAATTGTATTCGAACATTGAACTGTTTGGTTTGCACGACTGTAGTATTGCAGGAAAAAGGCTAAGCTTGTCTTAACCTTAAGAAGATTTTCAAATGATAAATTAGTATCATTTCTAATTAAAACCAGTACTGACAGAAATCTACAGCCTCTACAGGAAATCTTTGTGTGTCACTGAGGTGGGTTTGCCCAAAAAACCTGCTGGTTTGCATCGCCACACGTCACTTTGTGGTGCAAAACAGGAAGACAGAGCTGTTCATCTTGTACTAAGAAAACAAAGTCAGACAGTTAAACAGCCTTTAGTGCCAGCTGTAACAGACGATGGAGGGAAGGACTGGATAATGTGAAAAAAAAACAAAAAACTGTTTGAATAAAGTCCTACAAATGTTTGTGTCTATAGCAACAAACTCCACACAACAGTGAAAGATCTTTATTTGACACTGGTGGTAGCAGCAAAGCTTTGTTAAAGGTCACTTAGACACTGAATAAAGTACTGTCCATGCTACTATCTCTAACCATGTCCTGCTTTGTATGTAAATGTTGAACTATTCCTTTAAGTTTCAAAGAACCACTCATCGTTAGACGTTAGTTTATGTCTGACTTTAAATTATGGCAATACCTCGTACAATTAAATTTCCCATGATTCATCAGTTGCAGTGATTTGAAATTACATAGCTTTAAGTTGTCTGCTCACATTTTAAACTGACCTAGTAAAAGAAGAGTGAGAGCATCAAACAGCCATTCTGGTCCCAGCCACGATGGTGACTATCAGGTGGAAAATACGTCAAACGTTGATGAGAGAAACACATAAATCTACAGTGACACAGGAATCAGTCATGTACTCGAGCACAAAGCTAAACGTGCGATGAAGGAAGTGTGTTAAATATTTCCATTTCATTTCCATTTTCCAGACAACTCCTGTGAGCAGCGTGGACCGATGGATCTGTTCCAGACTCTACAGCACAGTATTACAGGTTGAGCAGGCCTTTGAAGCCTATGAACTGCACACAGTCACATCTGCCCTGTACTCCTTCTGGGTCCACAACCTGTGTGATGTCTACATGGTGAGAAGCATCACTTTCAACAAGAGTGGTTTGAAAATTACATACTGCTTCCTCCTTCTGTTGTTTCTGTGGTAATCTACTTATGTTCAGTCTAAAAGAAGAAGAATATATTTTGAATTATTCATGTCAACAGTCACATGGTAACAAACAGATCAAAATGAATAACGTCAGTGTTTGAGTTCAGCTAACAGATTCCTAAGCGAGGAAATGTGATTGTTATTTCCTCCCGTGTCTCCGTAGGAGTGTGTGAAGCCTGTGCTGGTCCAGACTGACACAGAACACAGTGGCAGAGTGGGGCACGTGGCCAGCACCATCCTTTATCACTGTGTGTCTATGTCTCTGGCCTTGGTCTCCCCCTTCATGCCCTTCATCACTGAGGAACTGTGGCAGAGACTCAACCCATTCCGACCTGGAGTTGCTGTCCAGGGCAGCCTGTGTTTACAGCCGTACCCCTGCTCCTCTCAGCTGGTAGGACCACGGCCATTAGTCCGCCTCATAGCCACAACAATAGCTAATTTGAAATATTTCCTTGCTTCTATTGCATTTTGTGATCATCTTCTGTCTAGATATATTTTCAGTTTTTAACCTATTGTGAGACATTTGTCCACAGTTGCCCAAAAAGCAACCAATCAACCAATAAGGCATTGATGTACCTTGACCTTGGACTGCAGCTTGTACCTCTTTGGAAGTTGTCCTTTGTGTTATGCTGATGTGTCTTTTTGAACCTCTCCATCACACCAGGCACACTGGCATTTCCCTGAAGAGGAAAGAGATTTCCTGCTTGTCCAGGAAGTGATCCGAGTGGCTCGCTCACTACGAGCCCAGTGTGGCATGACCAAAGAAAAACCTGCCAGTAAGTCATGTAATAGTTGTAAACAGCCATTTCAAATCTATCTTTGTACTCATACAGGCTTAAATACTGCTGTTTATCAGTTGTGATAAAAGAAACAAAATTGAGGTTTATTGTCATGTCCACAAATAGCCATCACAGAAAGTACATATATACAAAGGAACACAGTGTTAGTTTAAGCACTGCTATCGCAGCAAATGCAACTTGCTGTTTTTTTATGATTATTATTTGTATGATTGAAGTGAAAAGTGATGATGAAAAATCATAACCATTTGTGTACCATTCAATATTGATAGTAGAGTTGTTTAAGGACTGAGTTTGTCTGTCTGGTTTGATGAGCCAGCTTTCAGTAAAGATATCAGGACTTTATTTCCCACTGGTCATCCACCATACAGCCATGAATATTTGTATATAAATCATTAATACATGATGCATATGTTTCATGAATCGACTAGAAAATCTACGTTGTATATTGATTTTCAAACACTGCTACTGGTGTACAGAAGATCCTGGCAGTTTTTTCTTTTGTTTGTTACAGTTACTGAAATATTTGGTCTGCAAGGGTCCAAAACAAGAAGGATGGAAGTATTACTTACATATTTATTTCCACCTTGCTTGTGGGTTGTGTGTTTCAGTGTGGGCAGTGTGTTCACCCAGCCAGGCCCAGATCCTCCTTCGCTTTGGTTCTGCTGTTTGGACTTTAAGCCGGATCTCCAGCCTCCATATCTACTGTCCTCAGATAGGAGACACCCACCTCCCTGTCCACACCACTCCTCCACCTAAAGGAAGCGTAATAGGTGTGGTGGACCATACATGTCAGCTCCACCTTCACATCCAGGTCTGTTTCAACTGCAGCCATTAAGTGTCTCTCAAAATGACAAATATATTGCAGGTGTAATACAGCTGCCAGTATTACAACATCTTAATAGATGACAAATTATTATCAACTGGTTTTGCTTCATTTAATCTTTTAATATATTTTCAAGAAAAAAAATCTAGTTTTAATATGAGAGCATCTTAACATTTACAAACAAAATGATTAATTATTAGGATAGTGGCTGGATAGCATAGTGCTAGGATCGCCACCCTGTACCTCCAGTAGGGGTCCTTAAGCAAGCTCTCCTTACGGTTAGCATGCCTTAGCCGTGTACCTCACTTGTAAGTCACTTTGGATAAAAGTGTCTGCTAAATGTAAATGTAATATAAAAAGTAGATGTAACACCCGATCAGAGGAGCAGAGGATCATTTTACTGTCAAGTATAACCTGCAGAAAGTATGATATATTGAATGTTAAATGTACTTAGAAATCCTAAATTTAAAAAAACGAAATGCAAACCAGAATATGATGGCATGCTGATTTGTCCCCGTTTAGGGGTTGATGGTGGTAACGACTAACATACAGTATAACTGACACACAGTGTTATTTCCCCTCTCAGAGTGGAATAAACGTGGACAAACAGATCCTGCAGCTCTCCCAGCGCAGAGAAAAGCTGCTTCCAAAGCTGGAGAAAATTGTCTGCAGAGTCCAATCACCAGACTACGTCACCAAGGTTCCTGCTCATGTCAGGCTGCAGATGGACAGTAAGGTGAGCACAGTCACGTGTATGAGAGCTGCTGAGGTTTATTAGAATAAGTTATTGTTAAGCTTTTGATTTTTCTGTTAGATTTTTGTTAGAATAAAACCAGAAAGACTAAATCAGCAGGGTTTTATGGAAAACTTCCCTTGATCCAAACAGATTTGTTACTTATTATTATTATTGTATTTATTATTATTATTGTTATTATCATTATTATTATTATATGAAATTATTGATACTGATTTTGTTCTTGCCCACCGCATTGATCTAGAGTGAAATGTCTTAATAACGAATAACTATAACTGTATTGCTGTGTAATCTAGTCAAATTCTTCCCAGAGAGTATATTTTTCTATTATTCAGCCAGCAGTTCTTAGTCAGCTTACTCTTTGAATGAAATGTCGCAGTTTCTACTGAGACACTGGATTGATTTTAGTGTCATTTATAATTTCAAATGATGAGATGTTGAATATACTAAAGTAAACATATACAAATACACTGAACAGTTAGTGAGGCTCAAGATAATTACAGATGGCTCTCAAAAATTTTGAATATCAGGAAAAAGTTCATTTGTTATATTTTAGATTAATCACATATAAAAGTAAACTTTTTAAGCATTTTTTTTTATTTCAGTGGTTACAGCAGATGAAAATCCAACATCTCAGAATATTAGATTATTTTATGTTGAATTTGAGTAAAGTACCATTCGTACAGAAGATGATCATCCCACACGAGGAGCGTAATCAGAGAAAGTTATTTCTGAAAGAGCTGGCAGTTCACACAGTACTGTATCGAAGCATACAGTGAGGGAAAAAATTATTTGAACCCCAGCTGATTTTGTAAGTTTGCCCACTAACAAAGAAATGATCAGGCTATAATTTCAATGGTAGGTTTATTTGAACAGTGAGACACAACAATGACAAAAAAAATCCAGAAAAATGCGTTTCAAAAAGAGTTATAAATTAATTTGCATTTCCATGAAGGAAATAAGTATTTGATCCCTTCGAAAAACGTGCTTTAGTACTTGGTGGCAAAACCTTTGTTGGCAATCACAGAGGTCAGCCGTTTCTTGTAGTTGGCCACAAGGTTTGCACACATCTCAGGGGGGATTTTGGCCCACTCCTCTTTGCAGATCCTCTCCAATGTTTGGCAACTCCAACCTTCAGCTCCCTCCACAGATTTTCTATGGGATTAAGGTCTGGAGACTGACTAGGCCACTCCATGACCTTAATATGCTTCTTCTTGAGCCAGTGATTTGTTGCCTTAGCCGTGTGTTTTGGATCATTGTCATGCTTGAGTACCCAACCACGACCCTTTTCAATGCCCTGACTGAGGGAAGGAGGTTCTCACCCATCATTTGACGGTACATGGCCCCATCCATCCTCCCTTTGATGCGGTGCAATTGTCCTGTCCCCTTGGCAGAAAAACACCCCCAAAGCATAATGTTTCCACCTCCATATTTGACAGTGGGGATGGTGTTTTTGGAGTCATAGGCAGCCTTCCTCCTCCTCCAAACACAGCGAGTTGAGTTGATGCCAAAGAGCTCGATTTTGGTCTCATCTGACCACAACACTTTCACCCAGTCTTCCTCTGAATCAGTCAGATGTTCAGTGGCAAACTTCAAACTGGCCTGTAGATGGGCTTTCTTGAGCAGGGGGACCTTGCGGGCACAGTAGGATTTCAGTCCTTCACGGCGTAGTGTGTTACCAACTGTTTTTTTGGTGACTATGGTCCCAGCTGCCTTGAGATCATTGACAAGTTCCTCCCGAGTGGTTCTTGGCTGATTCCTCACCGTTCTCATTATCATTGAAACTCCACGAGGTGGGATCTTGCATGGAGCTCCAGACCAAGGGAGATTGGCAGTTAATTTATGTTTCTTCCATTTGCGAATAATTGCACCAACTGTTGTCACCTTCTCACCCAGCTGCTTGGCGATGGTGTTGTAGCCCATTCCAGCCTTGTGTAGGTCCACAATCTTGTCCCTGACATCCTTGGAAAGCTCTTTGGTCTTGGCCATGGTGAAGAGTTTGGAATCTGGATTGATTGATTGCTTCTGTGGACAGGTCTCTTTTATACAGGTAACGAGCTGAGAGGGCTGCCAATGTCAGCTCGTTACCTGTATAAGATCCACCTGGGAGCTAGAGATCTTGCTGACGGATAGGGGATCAAATACTTATTTCCTTCATGGAAATGCAAATTAATTTATAACTCTTTTTGAAACGCATTTTTCTGGATTTTTTTTGTCATTGTTGTGTCTCACTGTTCAAATACACCTACCATTGAAATTATAGCCTGATCATTTCTTTGTTAGTGGGCAAACTTACAAAATCAGCTGGGGTTCAAATAATTTTTTCCCTCACTGTATCTATATATAGGTATATATATATATATATATATATATCTATATATATATATCTATATATATATATATATATATATATATATATATATATATATATATATATATATATATATATATATATATATATATAGATATGTATATATATATATATATATCTGTGTGTGTATATATATATATAATATAAAATTATGAGTGCAAACATTCATAATTTCATCAAATCACTTTGTAAACCCAAGTACAGAATGAAAATATGAGTCTCCAGTCTCAAAAAGCTCAGAAGAAGAGGGATATTCCAACTATATATCACAGAGTTTAGACAAGTTTCAACTTCTCTGGAAATGGGGATTGTAGAGTTTAATTATCATAAATAACCCCAAGAACTGTATCGTTAGTAGTATACAAATTTGACAACACTGTGGTAAAATGTCAGTCTGACTGAAATCTTTATCTTTTTCTGGTGTTAAGGTGTCAACATTGCAGCAGGAACTAAAAACCATTGAGGACCAGCTGCAGGTGCTTCAAGCGACTCAAACAACAGAATAACTCCAGTATCCATGCATCATAGTAACTGTGTAGACTACTGGACATGAGCACTGATGATGAACTGTTCCTAATGATATCTAAGCCAGAGACATCTATACTGCTTGAATAAAAAATAATATAACATAATATTACTAATATGTTCTTCATGTTTCATCCTGTCATGAACCTCTGTGATCACAAATTGGTTAATTACTTTTCATATTTATGATGTTTTTCTTTTTATGAATATGTGTCCTGAACTTGACTAAAGGTGTTTTGTTGTCAAAGATGTCATAAATTTGATTTAAGGATAAATCAGGGTCCAACAAATCAGGTCAAATTGAATAAGTTATGTGGTAAAGTCCATATGTCCAAATTATAATGTATTATCCTAATGTGTTTCTATTAATTTCTCCATCATGTTAATATCAGTGACGTTAGTCTGCACAACTGCACCAGCTTCGTGTTGCTGACTCTTATGAGTGGCAAGGACCGTGCCAGGCTGAAATCTGAAATCACATACCAACATATATCGGGCTGCTTATTTTTGCTATTTGCACGTATGAACTCCTGACGGTGTCTGAAGAAACAGGTCCAGGTATTAAGCAGAAAACCTGTTTCGTCTACAGCACATTGAAGCAGAGACGCAGCTTACAGTGACCAGAAACTGTACAATTCAAGTAAATAGTGTTTAACATTGTTCAAAGATTATATCACGTGTATTTACTGGCCTATACATACACTCACATGTAAATGTTAGTTATTTAATGATGTGCAACCAAAATAATAATATTACTGACTTTACTCAAATGAAAGAAGCATCAAGTTGCATTTTGGGAAATGTAGTTTGTTTTCTGGATCTGGTCCCATACTAGGGACTAAAGTCCAGTATATCTCGACCTCTTCTCTATCGTTTTTTACTTTTATTATTTTATTATTTTATTCTGTTTATCTGCTGTCCAGCATGACTTCAATATTTCAGTCCACTCATATTTTTTCATTAGAGCTTTGTCCTCAGTTGTGTGTATGAATGTTTCTGTCTAATCCGGAAGTGTTGTCCAGTCTAATGAAACATGCCGTCGTGATGTGGTTCCCTCTGTAGTGGCCGCCTGAGCTGGACGAACCTCGGCAGAGGGAAGGACTTGTCACCGGGGACACACATGCCGGTGGCAGGGTAGCGTCAACGGTTTCACTGGAGCCTGCTAACATTAGCAGCCCCGGTGCTGATACAGCAGCAGAGCTGGAGGTGGAGGTGGAGGTGCAGGCGACGGAGGAGCCGCTGTGAACCAACGCAGGGATGTTCTGTGAATGTGACACCGAAGGAAACACAGCGAAGGGTGGCTCGACTAGCTAACGTTAGCTAGGTTAGCTAGCTAGCTAGCCTGTAGGTGCTGCTCTGCAGCTTGATGAGAGTCTCGTTTCTTTTCAAGATGCAAGCTGCACCGAGTCGTCATGAACCGCATGTGAGAGGTGAGTGGACCTGGAACAGCTGCTACATCCATGTGTTCGGTAAGGGTGGGGGTCATGAATGGGGAAAAGCCTTTCTGCTGCTGCTAGGCTGTAGCCAGCTAGCTAACAGCTCGTCAGCGTTTGGGGCTGCTGTTAATGCCTTCTTCATGGAAGTCTCTGTAGAGATGACAAGACACTGTTAGCCATGCTGTATTTTACATCTTCTGCGGCCTGTGGCTCAACCTAACTAGTAGACTGGACTTTGCTGTGACCTAGCCTCATCGTGTGCTGCTCAGTGTCCCTGTAATTGTCGTGGCTATATTTCCACCGTACTACTGAGTGTGAGCTCCAGAGTGCGGTGCCACCGTAGGTCGTCGCCGCCGCAGGCTGCTTAGTCTGATCCTACCAGTCAGCTCCACGTTGTCTAACGGAGGGAGGAGGGGGTTAAAGAAGAATAGAGTTTCAGCTGGTCCAGTCTGTGGGAAGCAACAGTTCCCTCCCCCCCCACAGTCAGCTCCTCTTGTTAGCAAAGCTTAACTCACTACAGGACAGAAAGGGAGACTTGACAGACCTGTAGGCTGCTCCCAGTCCTGCTCCCAGTCCTGCTCCCAGTCCTGCTCCCAGTCCTGCTCCCAGTCCTGCTCCCAGTCCTGCTCCCAGTCCAGGTAGGATTAGTTCTGACTTTCATTTCTGGAACTCTTCTTCTTCTTCCTCTTCCTCCTCCTCCCTTCACATGTTTGACTGTAGTGTGTCAAACTGTCTCTTTCCATTTCACCCTAGTTTTACTGTTCTTCTTTAATTGACCCCTTGTGTCCACCGTTGACCTGTCTCTGTCTTGTCAAGGTGAAGACTGAACCACTTCACTTTGCCCTTTCTTTGTGTAATACGTGTGTCTACGAGTTCATCTACTCTTCTTTATGAAGGTGTTCAGTTTTAGTGAGCTGTCGATTCTACTTCTGCTCATTCTGAAGAATGTCGTTTGTGCTGCTGTTGATCTGTACTGCATGATACACAGAGGTTATTTATCACGGCCCTATTAATAAATTACAAGAAATTACTTTATCATGAAGATAGGCATGACTAAAGTCTTGTGTGGATTTGGACGGTTGTTCAGACAAAAAAAGATGGGACAGAAAAATGATGAGTGTTGTAACCAGCAAACAGAAAGTCTGTTTATTTAACCTTTTTATTGGCACTTTTATTGATAAGCATCAAGGAAACACAAGACAAGAAAGATTCGACGAGGGCTCCCAACCTAAATCAAACTGTGGTTGTTGTGGTTATGTTGCAGACGCTGTAACCGTTACTAGGTTGTCTACTTGGTGCTTTGTTAGACTTAGCACTGTTTGCAGAGATATGAGAAATAGCCTCATAGTTTAGTGTGTTAGATGAGCACGTGTTTATAATATTAGCAATGATGTTTAAAAAAGTCATATTCATGGTATTAGTCTGAACAAGAGGTGAAATGTTTAGTCATTTATTGAATAGTCAGTTAACTATAACTGGTCATAATAAATAATAACAGTTGGACATTTGGAACAAAGGCCGTCCCACATCACAAACTAAACAGGGAATTAAAAAACATTTACATTGCAAATAATAATCCTCTCTTTAAACAGTACACAGAAAGATTTAAGTTACTACTATTCATTAGTTATTAAAACCAATTAAACCATCTGACACAAATCTCCCATCACTGAAAACTATGTACAAGTGTTAAAAACCAGTTGAACCAGTACCAGTCCTGTGCTGGTGTGGAATGGATTGATTTCCCATTTGGATCTGTCCACAACAAACTCTTAACCCCAACCCCTAAACTCTTTGTCACTCTCAACATGTGACTGCCGTGTAAGCTCAAACATCTGATCGTGTTTGTCTTTGGGTGAGACATGTGGACATGGTCTGTAAGGTGATGATAATAAGGAGATAAACAGGTGTGGTTAATAGCTTGCAGAATGGAGTTTGTTATGTCGTACAGCAGTGAAGAACAGGCAGAAATCCATTATTAATCAGTGCATCTGGTATTTGTAGTCAAACATCCATCCTTACAAGATTATTGCAGGCCTATATTTATCAGCACTAATTGGTTTAGGGTTTTCTAATTCTGACGAGCTCCTGTCAAGGAGTCGGTGTGACCTTATTCTTCCTCCACTCACTCACTCACTCACGTCTTCACAGCAAGAAAACCTTTGCTGTCACAAACATACTGTTGACCCTCTGTAGTTTTATTGGACTGAACGACACTGTAGAAGCATTTCAACATTTGCAATGAAGCTTGTTTATTCGTGGAATTTTGACTTTGACTGTTCAGCAAAATCTTAAGGTACTTTAACAGAGATGGATATTAAAGGGTAAGCTCAATCAAATTAGAATAGAATGCGTCTTCCGCAGTTCAGTTGTTCTTTTGTATGTATATAATGCAGTCCTGGGTAGAGTTGTCACTCTGTTTAGGTTATCAGCTATCGATTCATTATCCTAAACAAGCTAAACATTAGCCACTTGATGGACCATTACTAAAACAGGGATATCATTGCATCACTTCACAAACAATGATGGTAATATTTTAAGACGGTGATTATCCCACAGAAATACAAAATAAAAATGACTTTTGGAGTGATTATTTTTTCCCAGATGTCACATCTGTCATGTTGTTACACCAGCACCATCCCACATGTTTGCCATTAGTATTACCTTTCTTTTTCTCTTTTATCTTTGCATTTAACATTGGGACTGTACTAGGGTTGTTATGTTGACCTTGTCAGTAAGTTTCTTTTCCGTTATCTGCAATAACATCCTTTTGCAAGGCAATCTCATCTATTTTTTGACATAAGTACACAAATGATCTTGTGTTGCCCACAATCTAAAGTGATCTATTCAGATCTCTTGTTTTGTCTAATCAACAGTCCATAACCCAAAGATTCTGATGATATATCAAAGCTTGAGAAGCTGCAGCCATATGTTGCTTTAACAGCTAACTATCTAACAAACCTGTGTCATTAGGATCAGGAAGTAATTGTTGCACTAATGTGACTCAGTGACTTCACCATTTATTTACAGGTTGTATTATAGTGGAGATATAAAGCCCAGTGTCAACCTATATCATGCCACTTTTCAGACTTGTAAAACGGGTCCTTGTAGTCTCCAAAATGTGCCTGTACACTTTCATACTTAACCATGTAGATTATAGCGAGCAGCAAGTCTGACAATTAAATGACACAATTAAATGTTTCTACTCATTTTGAGTACAAACTTTGATTGCACAGAAAAATGTTTAAAAAAATAAAAAGTGTGCACTTCTAACATACTTATGTGTGTCTACATGAACCCTAGATATATATTATATATATATATATATTAATGTACTAAAATGTGTGGTTTTTGTGGATTTTGCATTATAGGGCTTTTCAAGACATTGATTAATTGTTAAGTAGTAGAAATGACAAAATATGTGAAGGCTTCTGCTATACATATTGAAATCCCAGGTTTGTCAGCATTCACTGAATTTTAACACTGTACTCTTGGTTTTCTCAGTAGTTGATATTCAATGTATTTAAAAACATATTTTCCACGGCTAAAATTCTGGTCCTGTCACAAAGCTTAGCAGGAAGGAAAAACTGTGTTGTCTCATTTTGGTTTCAGTGGACAACTGATGGGAGGATGTAGTCTCGTATGTTCAGACCTGAAAACGCTCCAATGTCCATTGATATTAGAAAACCAAATCACTTGTACATAAGTATTCACAGCCTTTGCCTAACTCTCAAAATTAAGCTCTGATTGTCCTTGAAATGTTTCTAGAGTTACAACGAGCACAGTGGCCTCCATCGTCTGTAAATTAAGAAATTTTGAACCACGAGGTTTCTTCCTAGAGTGGGCTGCTCGAACAAAGTAAGCGATCAAGAGAGAAGGGCTTTAGTCAGGGAGGTGACCAAGGCTCTTGTTTATTCAGAAAGAGATCCAGCTTTTCTATGTAGAGAGACTTCCAGAAAAACATGCATCTCTGCAGCACTCCCTCAATCAGGCCTGTAAGGTAGAGGGACCAGATGGAAACCAGAGGGACTCTTAGGCCATGAGAAACAAATTCTCTGTTCTGATGAAACACACCAGAACTCCTGAATGCCAAGCGTCATGTCTGGAGGAAACCAGGTACCACTAGCCACCTGGCCAATAGCATCCATACAATGAAGCATGGTAGTGGCAGCATCACACTGTGTGTTTTTTCTAGTTGGGAGACTGATAATGACAGAGGGAAAGATGAATGCAGCAATGTACAGAGACCTCCTTGATGAAAACCTGTTCCAGAGCACTCTGAACCTCAGACTGCGGCGAAGGTTCATCTTTCAACAGAACAACGACCCCAAACACGCAGCCAAGATAACAAAGGAGTGGCTACAGGACAACTCTGTGGATGTCCTTGAGTGGTCCAGCCAGAGTCCAGACTTGAACCTGATTGAACATCTCTGTAGAGATCTGAAAATGGCCGTGCACTGATGCTCCCCATCCAACCTGATGGAACCTGAAAGATACTACAAAGAAAAATGGGAGACACTGCCTAAAAATAGGTGTGCCAAGCTTGTAGTATGATACTCAAAAAGACTTGAACTAAAGGTGCTTCAACAAAGTATTGAGCAAAAACTGTGAATACTTATGTACATGTGATTTTTTTTTTTTTAAATTCTAATAAACTTGCAAAGATTTCAAACAAACCTCTTGTCATTATCGCATATTGTTTGCAAAACGTTTGAGGAAAATAATACATTTTGGAAATTTTTCCAGAGTGGAAAAAGTGCTTTCTGGATGTGAATGTGAAGTGTGAAAATAATTTGGTTTTAAATTTGTATATTTAATGTTTTCACATCCAGTCTTTTTTTTAAGAACTTGATAATCTTGTGACTTTTTTTGTTGGTACTTGTACAAAGCTTTACATATATTTTACAGAGCTGCATTCATTTTGCTGATTGTTTTCCTTCTGTGTTTCCAGGATGATGGATGAAGGATAAAGTCCAAGAAGTGACAGTCCCTCAACCCAAAGTGCCATCATCTTCCACCCTTTTCTTACTTGTGTTACTTGCACTTTTGCGACATTCCCTCTTTGCTAAATTTGTTCGAGCCCTGTCACAGCCCATTGACCTATCTCTATGGGATTTTATGGAATCGCCACTGGGATCATGTAAATTCACTTTAAATGGGACTGTGCTCCTCTTGACACCCTTGTGGCTGAAAGACAAGGATGACTGTCAAATATGAAATAACTGAATTGTGACTGGGTATCAACTTTCTGGCCATTGGAGATTCGTCTGTAGGATTCTCATTCTGGTCCCTTCACCCATTCCCCGCGAGCAACCTTTTCCACATTCGTATCCCCTTACTGGGCCATGGTTCGCAAGAAAGGTTCTCTTATATTATGCGGTGCTTTCCTGTTTGTCGCCTGGAATGCTTTGCTTCTACTTTATCTTTGGGGCCGTCCTCCCATCGGCCGCCTTGGAGAAGGAGGTGGAGCTGAGCCAGGGGGAAAGGAGGAGTGGAGCGGGGGTAGAGGGAAAGGAGGCCAGGGCAACCTGGCTGGGGAGGTAATCCGACTGGCTGAGGAAGTTGAAATTCAGCTCGAGACCCAGAAAAAGCTACTGAAGCAGATAGAAAGTCATAGGGCAGTGTGGGCTCGGCATAAAGATGTTGGAAAAAGAGAAATTGATGATACAAAGGAAGTCAAACAAGAAATTGTCCACTATCCACTGAAGCATCCATTTCCTCTCAAAGACAATGTGAATGACAGGGCCAAAACAGAAATACAGCATACACAGAAGCCTGATCATACAGTAGCGCCACAATTTAACTTGGAACAGCACCAGGCCATTGAAGAAAAAAAAGAAGAGAATAATAAATTGGAGACTTCTGTTGCCCCTCCAGGGGTCGTAATTCCCATTCTAGTTATTGCTTGCGACAGGGTGACTGTAAAACGGAGTCTTGACAGACTCATACAGTACCGCCCTTCTCCAGAACAACATCCAATCGTTGTCAGCCAGGACTGTGGGCACACCGAAACTGCTCGTGTGATTGGATCATATGGAGATCAAGTGACGCACATAAGACAACCAGACCTGTCGGACATCAGAGTCCGACCAGAGCACAGGAAGTTCCAAGGCTACTACAAAATTGCTCGACATTACCGCTGGGCACTCAACCAGGTGTTTAATACCTTCTCCCACTCTACTGTGGTCATAGTGGAAGATGACTTGGAGGTGAGTACTCTAAAACTACTGCCTTATTTTCATGGTAATGTGTAAAAACACATTATAGAAGAATTGATCAGAATTTTATTAGCTCACTTTGTGTTGCAGTTTGACAAGGACATAGGAGAAGGGATGAAGGAGTTCGTTATGGTCAGGGGTTCTCAGATTAATGTGAAGCAGACTTAATGTGATAGTGCTGTGGTAGTAGATTGGTCATTTAGGTTTTGGTGGCGTTGTTCTCAGCATGTCCCTAATAACCAACTTTGATGGGTTTGACAAAGACTCTTTGGGTTGCATTAACCAATAGTAATGATTTGATACAACGGGTCTTTTTTTTATTTTTCTGAACATCACCCACTCCATCAGGGCAAGTCACCAACAGTAGTGCAATGCAAAGCTAAGTTCACCCCCGGCATTGGGATAAGAGGTGAATAATTGACTTCTATAGGTGATACAGCCAAAGGAATAGTTTGTTTTTGTTCCACACTCTGACAACAGCACATTTCCTTCTATTAACTCTCCAGCAAAGCTACTATATGGTTTGTTTCATTGCATTGTTTATAGCTGTACCATGTATTACACTAAGTAAAAAAAAAAATCAGACACAGTTTTTAGGACTATTAAATTAATGAAAATATGACTAATTATTTTGTACACAGTTCCACAGACCATACAACATTGCTGGACATCTGGATGTCATGCAGAATTGAAAGAATGACATTAACAATCTGACAGTTGAAACTGTGGCTTTCGACACAACATGAGTTTGTAGTTTCGCTCTCACAGATGGGTCTGGAAGGTTTGAAGAGGATAAATGGCCTTTCCATGTTAAAAGTGTAATTACTTGTGGCTTACATTTAAACGAGTGGTTATTGATGACTGGAGCTGTTTCCACTGGTTCCACATTTGTCTTAAGTATTCATCACATCATCATTTTCTCAAAATGTGCGGCATCAGCTTGTTCATACTTAATCTACCAAGTACCCATTTTCGGGTGTCGTCACAAAGCCCAGACTGGCTGCCATTGTACCATTGTGTATATCATATTTGACTACACAGGACCATGTGTGTTTTGGGTCACAACAGAAATAGTGAGTGATACTTTAGAGAGAGTGCAAATATAAGTAATTCCCAATTAATTTACTTAACATTGCAGTATGGTGTGTGTGCTGGCACTGACACAGATGTGTCAGCGAATCATTTAAAGGTTTAAAAGTTCTTTTAAGCTGCTAGAACTGAATAAAGCACAACAGAATGAACATTGAGCTGGTAAAACTGCTTCAGCAGCAGGAAATAAGTTACAAGAAATTCAAGGGAGAAACTGTGTCTTGTAAATCAGCAATTATTTTGCCAGTAAGCAGGGAAAATCTGCCTTTACTTATGTAACTATTCTAATGCTTTCCTCTCTTGTATTACTTAAACTCAGGGACTAACCCCCACTGTTTGTTTGGCTAATCTCTCTTTAAGTTGACAGAGTTAAAGTTCATTTTACCACTTCTGCCCTCCTAGACCCATAATGCAGACTTATATCCAGCAAAGAGTTATTCAAATTCACAATATTTTTAATTTTGTAATATGTTTGTACATTTTATGCCTTTCTATATTTTTAATACTTTCAGTGCATGTAGCTGACACATAACTTGATTGTACTCCTAGTTAAGGAGGATTTAAATGTACGAATTATACAAGTATGTTCAACTTACTGTACTGGCACTTCTAGTTAAGTAAAGAATCTTACTGCAGTTGTATTGTAGTTTATTAATATTTTATCCAATGGTCTTAAAGGAATAAGAGTGCTCTGATGTGGGGACAGTGGAAACAGGAAACCACACTGTCAATATTTTTTTTTCTTGGAAACCAAATTCACTAAAGAAATAAAGGTTATTTCTAGTCTATCAAATGTTTTATTTCTTTTGTAGTGTTATGTAGTTTTTATCTATAATTGTTCATAGCATACTGGCGTCACTTAAATGTTCTAACAGCTCAAGAAAAATTTAACAGTATTAAACAGGTTAGAAACAAAAGTCCAGGTTAGTCAAGAGGCAGAGAGACGGATGAAAACTCACAGTTTACTGACCAACTTCCTGCTTGAGCTTTGACCCACTGTACTTAGTGTGGGACATATTGCTGTGCTCCCAAGCTCAGCTGTTAACTTATTGAGTACAGTATCATCATTGCTGATAATAAAGCAATGGGCAAAACTTTGAAAATAAGATCCATATAAGTTGCAATTATTTAAGCAGAGACTAATGAACGAAAGATTTGAAAGTGACAGTGGTCAGACCAAACAAACAGTTAAAATGCAGAGTTGAACTTGTCCAGAATGCTTTTACTCTGCATGAACTGACCTTTCATTGATTCTTTTGACCAACAGAGTCTGACTACTGTGCACCTCTCTCCTATCATTTAGGTGGCACCGGACTTCTTTGAGTATTTCCGAGCCCTGTACCCAATCTTGCGTTCAGATCCCACCCTGTGGTGTGTTTCTGCCTGGAACGATAATGGCAGAGATGCCTTGGTGGATCCATCCAAGCCTGAGCTCCTCTATAGAACAGACTTCTTCCCTGGTCTAGGATGGATGCTGCTTAAGGAGATGTGGGATGAACTGGAACCCAAATGGCCCTCAGCATTCTGGGATGACTGGATGCGTCAACCAGAGCAGCGCAAGGACCGCTCGTGCATCCGGCCCGAAATTTCTCGGACTATTACTTTTGGACGAAAAGGTGTCAGTTTAGGTCAATTCTTTGACCAGTACCTTCGCTATATTAAGCTAAACACTGAATTTGTGCCTTTTACCGAGCAGGATTTGTCTTATTTGCTCAAAGAGAAATATGATGAAAAGTTTATTAAAGAGGTTTACAGCGCCCCCCTGGTGAAGATTGAGGACCTGCAACACGGAAGCAGCTTAAGAGGACCTGGCCCATACAGGGTACAGTACTCCAGCCGGGATAGTTTTAAAGTCTTTGCTCGAAATCTAGGGGTGATGGACGACTTGAAATCAGGAGTTCCTCGTACAGGTTACAGGGGTGTAGTCAGTTTCTTGTACAGAGGTCGAAGGGTGTTCTTGGCCCCGCCAGAGGGCTGGACACAGTACGACATCAGCTGGAGCTGAGAGACTGATCCAGACTTTACAATGTGAATGGTGTTGAAGAGGGAAGCGAGCCTTTCTCAGAGGAATACCCTCTCAGACCAAAGAATATCAGCAGACACAGTGGTTCATGAAGGAACTGATGCAGCACAGATGGCTCAGTGGAACTGGGAGATCAAATGTTGATCCAGTCTTGTTTTGTTAGAGAAGGATCTGGAATGGGGTGCTCATTCAGGATCAGCAGGTTCGGGTCCACAGAGACTTCACAAAGAGGTTTGTAAGGCTTGTAGGACAGGAAAATTCCATCCTTAAACATGGTTTCAAAACGGCTATCGGCAACGTGCCTTGCAACGTGCCTTCTGGGCCCATTTTGTTTTGTGTATTTTTTATTGTTGTGAGTTACTGGCCAAATGTACACTTAGCATCACATTCAGAGTTTGCAGTGGCTGTAAATGGAGTTTGGTAGCGGAAAATAATTGGAACAGGAAGAACTAGTTTTTCATTGTCCGTGATAATAAACTAGTATTAAGTCAGGAACAGGTAGAGTGGTCATGTCTAGAAATGGGAGGAAAAAAAACCAAAATAAATAAAATATTTATTTAATTAGGTAGAAAAGCGCTATGTAAGTTCAGACCATTTATCATTTAGCAAAGCATTTGAAAGAATGTGTTGAAAACGATGCAACTCTTCAGCTCAACAGATCATGTCACTGTTTATTGAAAGTTTCTACAAGGTGAGACGCAAATATCCTGTATTTGAACATTCATTATACATACTGGTGTTTAAACAGACATTATGGGTTTCTTAAATAATGTTAAAGATAAATGGAAATGCAAAAGAAGCAGTTGTATGATCCCCTACCACCAAACTATTTGTCAGACATTTCATGAATATAATATGTAAGAAAGTTCCGTCATGACGAGCAACAGCAGGTGAAGAATTGTCTTATTTATTAAAGTCAGTACAATCCATTCATCCTTTACTGAAAAGTGAAGGCTCCATAAAGGAGACAGTCATCTTCGTCAGTAGTATTTTTATGATATACAATGATCGGCCACAACATTAGAACCACCAACAGGTACATGTGAGGGCAGAGTTGTATTAGGCAGTTGTTCAGTTGTAGAAGTTAAGAAGTGCTGGAGGATGAAGGGTCACATTGTGATGGCTAGTCGACTGGGAGCTGTCCAAAACTGCAGGTCTTGTGGAGTTCTTCCAGTCTGCAGAGGTCAGGTCCTACCATAAGAAAGGACAAGTGTCCTGGAGGGATGGGGTCATTGGTGCCCAAGGAACAATGATGTGTGAGGAACAAAGGGGAGCCCGTCTGGTCTGATTCAACAGCAGTGCTACTACTGTGAAGAATTTAATGCTGCTATGATCGATACCTGCCTGAACACACAATACATTACAGCCTGCTGACCATGCTGGTTTAAACAATGTGTTGTTCTGGTTACAGGTGCAGTGAGTGAGTGTGTAAGAAACATTCAGTGCCATCTGGACATGGTTTGTACTGACTGGACGGAAAAGACATTTCTTAGTTGAAGAGCAGCCTCTACCTGTACCGAATAACGAAGGAGCTGCTTAGAACACTACAAACCATCAGGCTGTTTAACACTTGACTGAGTTAAATCAGTAGACTTGATAAATACAAAAGCTTAGTGAAGCCCGTGTTGCAATAAAGGAAGAACACCTCAACCAAATGATACGCCATGACACGACAACCTCGCGAATGTTTAGTAGCTGGTGTGTCAAGGGAGGAGTTTTTCTTGAATTCTCAGCACTGCTGTCCTTGAGTCAGTCAGTCACTTGGTCTTGAAAGTATTGTAAGGACAGTGCACGATAGTAAATCAGAGCAGAGATACGATCTCAGTTGGAAGTTTCTGTGTGCTTCAAATAAAGCAGGAAGTTGTGTTAAGCATCTGTCCTGAACGACCACGTTCAAAGAGAAGCTGAAACATGAATTGTACTGATGGACATAACACACACACTTCATTTCTCCTCCAAGACATTTGCACTCAGTACAACAAATTGAAGTAGTTGTGTGAAGAATGGAAAAACAGCGGGTTTGAGGGAAAAGTTCAAACACACCTGACCAACCACTGTGGACAGTGGGTTTTGGAAGGTTCCCTAAACTCAGCTGTCAGAAAGGTTTGCAGACCCCCGATGAGCACTTTGTTTGCAGCACACTGACGTCTTTATGGTTAATGTTCTCCAGCCTGTCTTTGAAGGTCTATAGTTTTGTTTTGTTTCGTTTTTTTAAAACTCTAGTTTCAACTCCACACACCGGTGTAATGGTTGAGGGGGAAATACCAAGATTTAGCTTCTGCTTTCAGAGGGATACAGGATTCTGCATTTCCACCACAGCGCTCTGCTTGGCTGAATCAACTCAATGTCTAAATATGTAGAAGGAAATTGTTAATACAAAGGATGAAACTCTAATGTTAAGGCTATTTTAAAAAATTAACTGTCCAGAACTTGAAGTTCTAATTATTTGCCAAGCTGCAAACGAGATTCAAACATCACTAAGTCCGTTATTTTACTGACCCAAAGCCCTGATGCAGGGCTAGTTATAACTACATGCCAACTAAGCCATGGTTTCTCCAGCTTTGGTTTGAAAAACCAATAATTGTTTGCATTTGTTTCTGCAACAGGAAGGCTGAGTGGCTCGAGTCATGATTATCACTGTACTGTAATTAGCTTTGGGAGATTATTCACAAGTTGGATTGGTTCCCATATCTGTATGGTGATGTGTAAAACCACTGCCTGATGTGTTTATAACTTTAATACAGTATAAATAAAATCTACTATTTTGATATTTGTCCACATGCTGCAGTTGTCACTTGTTCATTGACAGAAGTGATTTAGCTGTGCAGTCTGCATGAACATTAGGTCTGGTTCATGTTCGTCCATCATGAACCAGGCGTCATCACGGTGCATCTTGAACAACCAACAGCACGAAACCTTTTCATGTAGTGTTGCCGTTCTTGATCAGGTGACATCTGAAAAACGGATAAAAAGGAAGACCTGCTCCTTTGAACCTTGAGCTAATCGTGACAGAGTGAGAGTGTTTCCTCGCTCAGTGACAAGATGACACGTTGGCCTGGTTTCACCAGGGTCAGTGCCAGAGTCTCACATTACAGGTGCTGCTCATATAATTAGAATATCATCAAAAAGTTGATGTATTTCACTGATTCTGTTCAAGAAGTGAAACTTGTTTAATGTTTACATTCATTCCACACAGACTGATATAGTTCAAGTGTTTCTTTTCATTTTGATGATTAGAACTGACAACTAATGAAAAGCCCAAATTCAGTATCTCAGAAAATTAGAATATTACTTAAGACCAAAACAAAGAAAGGATCTTTAGAAAGTATGTACATGAAAAGTATGAGCATGTACAGCACTCAATACTTAGTCGGGGCTCCTTTTGCCTGAATTACTGCAGCAGTGCGGCGTGGCGTGGAGTGGATCAGTCTGTGGCTCTGCTCAGGTGTTATGAGAGCACAGGTTGCTCTGCTAGTGGCCTTCAGCTCTTCTGCATTGTTGGGTCTGGCATGTTGCATCTTCCTCTTCACAGTATCCCATAGCTTTCCTATGGGGTTAAGGTCAGGAGAGTTTGCTGGTCAGTTAAAAACAGGAATACCATGGTCCTTAAACCAGCTGATTAGAGTGTGGAAAAATCCTTTCTTTGTGCTGGTCTTAAGTAATATTCAAATTTTTGTTATCTTATATTCTAATCATCAAAATAAATAAACCCTTGAAGTATATCAGTCTGTGTGTAATGCATGTAAACATTATACAAGTTCACTTTTTGAACAGAATTAGAGAAATAAATCAACTTTTTGATGATATTCTAATGATATGAGCAGCACCTGTAGTTTAAAGTTTACAAATTTAGTTTAGTTGAGTTATGAACCTAACTTCTCACCTTGCTGCAGTAATGTACCGTGGCAACACCTTTGGGTGTGGTTACAGGTACAACTTCTGATCACAACCATCCACAATTCTTTCTCTCCACGTCAAATTCCTCCACAAAGAAGAACAACTACAGTCCGGCGAGGCTCTACAGCACACAGACTAGCTGGTGGTGACACCATGATAAAGGCGCACGCAGCTGTCTGCTTTCACAGACACTGAAGGTTTCGCCAAGAGTTGATGTCTCAGGGAAGAAAAACGCAGACAGGGCTGTGTGTCCTGTAACGAGAGCTGTGATCAGCAGTTTGCTGCTTCCTCTTGTCACCCTGTTGAATTCCTGCTCTACTTCCTGTTTCACAAACAAAGGTAGTTGTTTGCCCCACACCCCCCCAGACAGAGTTTGAATTTTGCATGTCAGCACATCTGTAACATACAGGTTGTATAAACAAGGGGTTTCCAGTAATAGAAAATATTTCAACTCTATTATCATGAATGGATATTTTCCCATTTTTCTTTAAATGCTGAGGTCGAAGGTCATCATGGTGGCTAGACATGATGGTACAAGTGCTTGTGTTTTACCATTTTCAAAGTTGAAACCTAGAGAGCTCTAAGACTGTGATTGACATCCATCAGATAATGCTAATAATATTACAAAAACACTAGTTACCTAGTTTACCATATGAATCTGTGAATTTGCTGGATGGTAACAATATCCAAAAATAGTTGGGGCTAAGAACAAGTCATAATTTCAACGTGTTACCTCGTCACTACAACTAGTTCCCAGTGTGTGGAACTCTTTGACAAGACAGGAATTCCCTCATAAAGTATAGTTGCAGGACAAAGGAATAGCAGTTTTCCATTTGCTGATTTTCTGCATAGTATGATCATGAAATGTGATGTGATCTTTACCAAAGTCACAAATATTACCACGATATTTCTAAGCTGATCAAACACACTCATGATCTTTCATGTCTTTATTGAACTCACTCATTAAACATACAGTGATGGTGTAATGTGGGCTTCTCCCTGTTATTTCCATTAAGGCTGTGAACTCTCCTAATACACTGCCCTGCTCATTCAAACATTCAGCTGATGGCTGAGCGTCTGAATCAGTTTGTCGTAGTGTTAGTTAAAATAATAATAATAATACGTTAGTAATCCCATTGGGTAAATTGTGGTTGAACAGCTGCCAGACAGGACATATCAGTGCTACTACTGGGTTTTGGTGTCTTGTCCAAAGACACCTCAGCAAGTAGCCAAGAGGAACCGGGAGTTGAACCACTCACCCTGGGGTTTGTAGGCGACTGCTCGACCACCTGAGATACTGCCGCCCCAAAACACAGTCTTCCAACTTTTCTCCACCTTCACAGCTTTAGTGCTCAATAGTTCAGAGTTAGACATATGTCTGTACTAAGGCTCAGCAGCATCTGTACTGCCGACATCTCCTCGAGTATTTTAGTGGCTGACTTTCCTTTCTCAAGGTGACGAGAACCAGCTGCCAGGTTCCGTTAGAACAGATCTTTTTAACAGATATTACGTGGTCAGTAGGAACCAATGGTGTTGGGGCTGAGAGCCAGAGACATGGGATCTGCTGATATAAGAAAACTGCCAAACTTAAAGAAGAATGAGAGAGACTCTACCAGGCAAAACCATATTTATTAATCCACACAGCAGTGAACAGTGAACTAGCCCTGGTAACAAGTCTTATCTTATCGCATGTAGAAAACCAGCTCTCTTTCCTAAAACAATTAAATATCCAAATTAAATATCCATGAACAAATACTGACGTAAGAACTTAAATAAAACAAACATTATGTAACAACGTCTGTGTTGACTTCCCTCTGCTCAGAAAGCTGTAACACCACCACTGCTTTCATTCATCGGGCTCATCTATCGTGCTGGTTCAACTGCAGACACACACACAGAAAGTTAAGAAAGGGAACGTTGAATTGACTTTGATCAAATTCAAAAAAGGATCAAGAACTTACTGTAAGAGGAGATGTCGATCTCCTCAGGCAGCTCGCTGATGTTCACTTCAAAGCGGTCCTGGACGTCGTTGAGAGTGCGGGCGTCGCTTTCGTCAGACACAAATGTGATAGCCAGTCCCTTTGTGCCAAACCTGCCGGCCCGGGCCACCTGAAACAACACGTCTTTCTTTTAATGCAAGTAGCTGGGTTACAGTGCAGCCTGTGTGAAGCATGTGAGAGATGGCTTTACCCTGTGTAGGTAAGTGTCTGAGTCTTCCGGCATGTCATAATTAAAGGCGATGTTGACTCTCTCGATGTCCATCCCTCGTCCAAACAGGTTGGTGGCCACGAGGATTCTCCTCTGGAAGTCCTTGAACTGCTGGTAACGAGACAAACTGAAAACACAATGAAGAGGAGGGAGGAAGAAATCTGAGTATTTCATTGCATCCCACTGACTGCTGCCATTACGTCATCATAACAGCATTACATCATGAAGACAGAACAAGCAAAGATGTATTTGTAGCACAGCTCTGTTTAGATGTAAACAGCTGTGGTGGTCGTGTATCTGACAACCCCGGAGTTTATGGAAGATGTAAACAAGAGCTTTTGGTCTGGCAAACATTTAGGTCACTCATAAAGAAAGCAGGTTTTACCCAGGAAACAGGACGGTACAACATGATTGCGTAGGGTGTCGGGTGGTGGAACACGCCTTGTGAGGAACTTTGGAACCTGGTCGACACGTCTTGTAACAATTTGGTGCAGTTTCAACGTAAAGGAAGAGGTTTCTAGACACTGGGCTGTCTCTCTAGTATTGCATGGAGCACAGGAACAGTGCGTGACAGGCTGGTTGGCTGCTCTTAAAAACAGAACGACCAGTGTCAATACAACAAACGAGCTTGTTCGCTGGCCTCCAGGGTTTTCCCTGGTCACTAATCCTGTCTGTCTTGAATGTTTCCATTCAATCAGTTAACATATGATTCCTCACTTACTCATAGCTGTAGGCTTTGGACAGTGACCAAAGGCTGGGTGTCCATACACCAACATATTTAGATTCTTACCTGCCATGAATCATCAAGGGGAAAATTCATTGGTCCCAAGAACAATGTGCACCAGAGCGCATGGTGCGGACAGAGCCCTGATCTCAACATCATGGACTCAGTCTGGGATTAGAAGGGACTAACTAAAACCACAGAGGAACTCATCCTCCCAACAGTCAACCTGCTAAGTACATTTTCCTGTTTACTGTGTTTTTCAAGAAATAGTAACCTGAACACAACCAGCTGGTCACTGCTAAACGAATGCACCTTTACATTACACCAGCAACTACAAAAAATATTTTCAGGACTGTAAAACTCAAGTAGATGTAAAGTGTCGCTGGGGCTTGAAGAAAGAAATGTCGGGACTATCTTAGACTAGAAAAAAAACTTAAATGGGATGTGATGTCAGACTGAATGATGAGGTGGAACAATCCAGGCTGAGTATTTATAGAATTCCATGAGCTTCTGTGATATCTGTCCATGAAAATTTAAGTTTAAGCTCTTACGAGAGACATCTGTGTGAAGTTTGTGTTTCAGTGTCTGACTTTCACAGCTCAGTTACCGTTCCTCCTGAGGCATCCCTCGATGAATGGCAATTGCTGGGAAGTTCTGCTCCACCAGAAGCTGTGCCAGAGCTACACACCGCTGGACAGACTTCACAAAGATCACGACCTAAACAACACAGCAATACATCTGCCCTAAGAATTAAGTCCTCAGTATGTTGCTTGGATTATCCAACAGTATCTCAAACATCCTTTCTACTGGGAGGATTCAGGGTGGGAGTGGATGAGAAATGTGTAGCATGTGTATGTGTAGACAATCAACCCACTTTATCAACACTACAACATTAATATGCAATTGCATAAGTGACTTCTGTATTACAGGTTTGTCTGAGTTTAAAGGTTCCTACAACATCACACTGTCCTCATGATGCTGAATATCGATCAGCAGAAAACATAATGACAACAAACAAAGTACCTGATTAAACTCTAGTGCATCCAGGAGGTCAAACAGCTTTCTGTTTTTCTCATTGTCCTTGAGCTTGACGTAGTACTGCTGCAGCCCGTGCAGAGTCAGCTTGGTCTCGTCGTCCACAAAGATTTCCATTGGCTGGAGCGGGCAGGAGTTGTAAAGGGTTAGGGGCAGTTGAGAAGGTTGAAGAAAGGACAAGGGTGTGGAAATAAGGGAACGTGGAAGTGGATTAAATCAGTTTAGGGAGAATGTGAAAGTGTGAGGGGAGAGTTTCATGAGATAGATCAGCAGATAGATGACAGTATAAACATTTCTGGGAAGAAGATGGAGCGAGTATCAAGGGCAAAATCAGAGATGAAACAGAAAATCATGAGGAAGTTAAAAGGACAGAGTGGAGAACTGTAACCATAGTACACGCATCGTACTATGGTTAGAATTCTTCCCCTTAAGATTTTGTGATTTCAAGGTGACGACACGTCAGTTACGTGAGGACATGTTTGTTTGTGCCTCAAACACAACAAACATGGTGGACGGCTGAGATTTAAACCAATTCTTAAAATAAGAGTTTCCTCTGTAATTTGGAGACGGCTCTGCAACAAATCAGATCTGAATCAAACATCCGATTTTTGTGTTGGGGACGTACTCCCACGCAGGAAGGACACATGAATAGAAATGGTTTGACCTCCTGAGGAGGAGCTCAGGCAGGTGTCAGACCAACAAAAGCAAACAAACTCCTTTCATTATTTTTTGTTTGCCAGTCATTCTCTACTTTTTGATCGCCAAAAGAGAAAATGCCAATTCAAAGGTTTACAAAGACAGATTAAGGCAAAAAAAAAAAAGAAGAAAGAAACATTGGACCCTACATAAGACTCATATTTAAGTGTTGAGCTACTTAAAAGGTTAAGTTTAGTTTTAGTTTAGTTTATGATAATCTGTTGTTTATTATTTAGACTATAAAACATAACCTGTGGTCAAACATATACTACTGTACTATTTTCTGAATGATAATGATAATGATACAATAATTATTTCAATTAACGATTTAGTCTGAAAAAAAAAAAAAAAAAGAACGATTTAGTCTGGAAAAAAAAAAAAAGAAGCCAGACAGTGGTGATAAAATGCAGCTTTGGTTACAAATAAAGATCACGGTTACTTTCCTTATTTAGCTGATGCATCCTGTTTGTTTTCCCTTCAGGACAAATTTAGTTTAGTGACGGTACTGATCATCCAGAGCAGCAGGTGCAGCTCCAAGTTCACTGTATAGGAGTAGGTTTGTGCTAAGATAAGAGCATGAATCACTAAAGATGCACTGCACTGCTCCTTCAACAAGTTACTATAAACTAATTAGTAACTAATAAAGATTCGGGCTGACTTCTCCTATTTGCCTCCTGCTTGTTACAGCACTAGTGTAAATGAGTGCAGAGACTCCCTGAGCTTTAAATTAACTGTCACAATCAATAAAACACTGTTGCAATGATGTTGTTTTAGTGTAAAAGTAGTCACTGCCTGTTTCTATGTTATCTGCAAATACAGTTTGCATTTGGGTGTGACTGATTACTTCAAACTCAGCTCTTTGGGGTACTGGTACAGGGTTACTCAACAGTTGTCATGCTTTAGTCAGCAGCAGTTTTGTTTTAGAGGGTGGGCTCTGTAAATGGGGAATGACTAGGAGGAGAAGGGACGGTTGGTGGTCTAACCCTAACCCAGTGGACAGACCTCTGACACGGAGTTGCTTTTTTTTCAGCAGCTCCGGGGATCATCGGCTACAGTAGACGAGCACATTCTGATGGACATAGACATTTAGCTAATGTGATATGAGTGCAAATGTGTGGTGTTATTAGTTTTAGCTATAATTGGAGATTATTATTACTGAGTACTGAAGCCTGGAGCTACTTAGTGTTGTAGCACTGCTTCTAGCACTGTTGGATCTAATTCAGTCACAACTAACTTCATAACTTCTAACTGGTTACTTCACATGTTTGATGCCTACGTGGTTACATTTCATTAGGTTAGGAAACTGTGTTTTGTGATGATGTCCAGCTTTTGTCGCAGCTGCTGTGAGTGTACACTATGGATGTGTGGCTGGGTCAAGACAAGCCAGGTTTAGAGCCCTTTAGAGCAGTGAGCTCACAGCCACATCAATATAGTAAAAACCAATTAGAATGACAGAGTGTAGGTCCATGTTGACAAAAAGATTTTAACTTTAACATACTTTCACTTCTTAGATGTCTCTAACTCAGGCTAAATGTTAGCGAAGACTGAAAATGACACGCTGTAGCTTTAAGGCAGCATGAACTAATGTAATGCAGCATGTTTAGAGGCTGTGTCAGAGGCACAGCGTTGGCCAGTCACAGCAGGAAAAGGCTATGACATGACAGTGCAGTGGGCAGACGTTTCCCCACACTGAAGGGGGTGCTTGGAGTGAAACTTCTTTCTTGCTTGTAACTTGGATTCATGGAGGCCGCAGGGCAACATGGACTCTGTTACCCGCAGTTCCAGCAGGTGTAGCGCAATAGAGGGAGGAGTAGTAGAGGTGTGGAGGGAGCAAGAGCAGGCATGGTAGGTGCAAGTGGAGAGGCGTATTTACATCTTGCATGAACTTTCTGCAGACAGGACGGATCTCTTTACTCAGGGTGGCGCTGAACATCATGACTTGCTTCTCATGGGGAGTCATACGGAAAATCTCCTGGACATCTCTGCGCATATCTAAAGAAGAGAACAACTCAGATCAATATTCACACACTCATAAATGAATCTAGTGGAAGTGAGTAAGAATTGAAATTTCAGAATTAAAAGAAAAACTTTATTTAGTCAGTAATGTACAATTATTTTGTATAGTTTTTGGAACTTGTAGTCAGTTTTACTGTGTACCTTTCGCCCTTATCCCGCCTGGCTTCTTCTAATTCAGTTTGTTCACTTCCAAATGTTCTTGAGTCAGAGTTTCTGTACAAATATATAAATTCTCCTGTCAAGTCTATTTTTAGAAATCTAAAATATACTGCAGTAAGTGATATGCACATCTATGATGCCCCACTGTCTCGGTATGCAACGTTTATAAATGCAGTCTCTGGTGTACGATCATGTGTGTGTACAGTGATTAAGCGTAATGTTGTGAATTTAATTATGAATTAATTAAAACTGAGACATTAGTGCAACATTTATGAATCTTCTCAGGTACTATTAACAGGTACTATTTCCCTTTAAATATATGAAATATATGTATTTGGGAGAATGCATTCACTGACCAAGCTGCTCAAGCATCTTGTCGCACTCATCGAGAATGAAATGTTTGATGTGACGCAGGTTGAGTGTCTTGTTGCGTGTCAGCGCCAGGATCCTGCCTGGTGTCCCCACCACAATGTGAGGACAGTCCTTCTTCAACACCTCTTCATCTTTCTTTACAGACAGCCCTCCAAAGAACACTGCCACCTGCAGGGAAAACACACATGCATCATACTGCTGAGAGATGGTCAGGAGATGTGTTGTAGGCAATAATCAGGTGGTGAGTGTTTTACCTTGACAGTTGGCATGTACTTGGAGAATCTCTCATACTCCTTGCTGATTTGAAAGGCCAGTTCTCTGGTATGACACATCACCAGAACAGACACCTGGAGTAAAACAATGACAGTTGAGAGACTACTACAAAGATCCCCCATGTTGCTTTTATCCAAAGTGACTTACACGTGAGCTACAAGACAAGTAAAATACTCAGCCAAGGAAAAACATTAAAGTGCTCTAGGAAGAACTGTTTGTGTTTCATGAGGTGTAAGTGTAAGATTTGCGGAAGAGTTAGAGAGATTGCGGAGAGATTTTTTAAAATTGGGAGTGAGGTGGTCAGCTCGTTCTACTATCGTGGAACCACTGAGCTGAAAGGTTTAGCCTAGGACCTTTGGGGTGAAAGACTACGTCTCTTCTGTATGTTTTAATACAATGAGTTTTACAAAATGACAACTGCTGACATATAAATAGCTTAAGCCACTAAAAGATTTGCTTTACAAGTTATGTGCATTCTGTAAGGTCATTTAAAACTTTGTGTACTGCAAAGTCCCCATCTTGTCATTCTGCAGTAGAGGTCTAAGAGAACATCTCCCTGCTTGCTCTGTTGCTCAGAATATTCTGTTTCAAACAGCTGAACGCTTCCAAAGTAACAACCTTAACTAACAAGATAGGGCAACCTGCAAACCTTTACCCTCACTACTGTTCCTTCAACTGTGAACACTTAATAAGAATAATTAAAGCCAACTCAGAGGTATTTATCAACATTGTTCTCAAGTAGAACCTTTGAAAGTCTTGTAAGAGGCATCGGCTAGATGTCAAGAGTGTCATCCCTGCCTCTACCTCCCTGTAGAAATGACCACATTGATAACAGCATTATTCTCTACATACGACGAAGCATCACCTGTCCAGTGACGGGCTCCAGCTGCTGCAGGGTGGCCAGAACAAACACTGCAGTCTTTCCCATCCCAGACTTGGCCTGACAGAGAACATCCATACCGAGAATTGCCTGAGGGATGCATTCATGCTGAACTGTAATAAAAGAAAACACGCATCCAACATCTTTTTTTTTAGGTTTTTATGCCCTTTTTGTCATGAGAACCCCCGATTTTTCAACAGGCAAAAACACAAAACATTCAGTATTTACCAAAAATAAGATGCAAAGTGAAATATTCTGGATGAGGGTACTAGAGCCTTGACTATGTCAATAATTGATAACAACTTTGATTTTGATGCATTATTATTTTTGCAGCAATAAGAGGGTCCAAAATGGGCACTCTCATAAAACTGAAATAAAAGTGTTATTTAGAATTTATTTTTTTTCAGTTTTACCGCATTAGATCTCTTCAACAGCTTCAGACCTATCCATATATATAAAGTTTTTATCAGTTTTATATATTTTTTTTAGTGTTTTATCCCCTTTTTGTCATAAACACAGGAGAGAAAAACTCCTATGCAATATTTACCAATTTGTTATTTTCTGTCAAAAGATGTTTTGTTTTGTCATGTGTGTCTGTGTGTTTGCAATGCATGTTGATGCATAAACCACAGATCCCTGTGAGGTGAATTTAGCATGCACGCACTCCACGTTTGGTGCACTGGTTCCACACCCTTCTGCACTGTGGGCACAACACCCACTGCTTCTGCTTTCTTGAGGTCCCTGGCTGTAGCTTCTCCTCCTCCTCTTCTTTCTCCACATGACCATGGTCCTGGCCCTGGGCTTGTCGGACCAGTCTGTCTGCAGACAGTCCTCTGGGCAAATGCCTCCTCTTTGCCATGGCTGGGGCAATGAGAGCTCTGTCAACCGACTCTAAGAAGAGATGCCAGCTGCAGCACATCGTGCTGTTCCAGCATGGGTCCACAGAAGTGAGCAGGACATAGGCATTGTAACATGAC